>NC_057805.1:285963511-286263511 GCF_018294505.1 Triticum aestivum
AGGCGGCCTTGGGGGTCGGGGTAGTGGGGGTCGAGGGCGGCAGGGGCGGTGGTGGTCAGGGGCGGTGGGGGCGGCGGCGGGCGGCGGGCATGGGGACGGCGTAGGTGAGGTGAGGGAAGAGAGGACAGAGGGGAGAGAGAGAGGGGTGGGGCACGGGCGCTGACCGATTTTGGTTAGGTCAAAGCTCTTTGTCGTCTGCTAGCAGACAACAAAGAGCCTAGTTAGTGGGGTGGGCCCGGGGGAAACGGCTGTTAGGTTGGACACTCTCTTTGCCGTCTGCTAGCGGACGACAAAGAAAGTGGCCGTTAGGTGGTTCTCGTTAGTGGGCCACCCTCCCTCTTTGCCGTCTGCTAGCAGACGGCAAAGCTTCTATGCCGTCTGCTAGCATACAGCAAAGAGCTGGCTGATGACAAACATCCTCTTTGCCATCCGCTCTTTCTTTGCCGTCAGCTTTCTGTTAGCTGATGGCAAAGACCTTGTTTGTTGTCAGCTAGCATACGACAAAGAGCTGGCTGACTGCTGATGTCGCTTGAAGCTATGTCGGTATTTCCCAAAGAGGAAGGGATGATGCAGCACAGAGGCGGTAGGTATTTCCCTCAGATATGAAACCAAGGTTATCGAACCAGTAGGAGAACCAAGCAACACAACGTAAACAGCCCCTACACACAGATAACAAATCCTCGCAACCTGACGTGTTAAAGGGGTTGTCAACCCCTTCTGGGTATGGCGCCTCAAGATAGGCAAACGGACGTGAGATAAAATTCTAGTAGATTGGTAGATCGAACACCAAATAAATTTAAGAAGAATAAATTGCAGCAAGGTATTTTTGTATTTTTGGTTTAATAGATCTAAAAATAATTCCAAAGGAAAAGTAGATCGCAAAGGCAAATATATGAGAAAGAGACCTGGGGGGTGTAGGTTTCACTAGTGGCTTCTCTCGAGAAAAATAGCAAATGGTGGATGAACAAATTACTGTTGGGCAATTGATAGAACTTCAAATAATCATGACGATATCCAGGCAATGATCATTATATAGGCATCACGTCCAAGATTAGTAGACCGACTCCTGCCTGCATCTAGTACTATTACTCCACACATCGACCGCTATCTAGCATGCATCTAGTGTATTAAGTTCATGGAGAAACAGAGTAATGCAATAAGAATGATGACATGATGTAGACAAGATCTATCTATGTAGAGATAGACCCCATCGTTTTATCCTTAGTAGCAATGATACATACGTGTCAGTTCCCCTTCTGTCACTGGGATCAAGCACCGTAAGATCGAACCCACTACAAAGCACCTCTTCCCATTACAAGATAAATGGATCAAGTTTTCCAAACAAAACCCAAATATTAGAGAAGAAATACGAGGCTATAAGCAATTATGCACATAAGAGATCAAAGAAACTCAATTAACTTTCATGGATATAAAAAGATAGATCTGATCATAAACTCAAAGTTCATCGATCCCAACAAACACACCGCAAAAAGAGTTACATCATATGGATCTCCAAGAGAACATTGTATTGAGAATTCAGTGAGAGACAGGAAGCCATCTAGGTACTAACTATGGACCCGAAGGTCCACAAAGAACTACTCACGCATCATCGGAGAGGCACCAGTGGAGGTGGTGAACCCCATCCGAGATGGTGTCTAGATTGGATCTGGTGGTTCTGGACTCTGCAGCGGGTGGATCGATATTTAGTCGACTCCCCTAGGGTTTCGGGAATATTGGGGTATTTATAGAGCAAAGAGGCGGTCCGAGGGGCACCCGAGGTGGGCACAACCCACCAGGGCACGCCTGGGCCTCCTGCCGCGCCCTGATGGGTTGTGCTCTCCTCGGAGCACCCCCAGGCGCAGCCAGGGCCCATTATGTTCTTTCTGGTCCCCAAAAAATCTCCGTGAAGTTTCGTTGCGTTTGGACTCTATCTGATATTGATTTCTTGTGATGTAAAAATCATGCAGAAAATAGCAACTGGCACTTGGCACTATGTCAATATGTTAGTACCAAAAAAATGATATAAAATGACTATAAAATGATTATAAAACATCCAAGGTTGATAATATAAAAGCATGGAACAATAAAAATTATAGATACGTTGGAGACGTATCAGCATCCCCAAGCTTAAATCCTACTCGTCCTCGAGTAGGTAAGTGATAAAAACAGAATTTTTGATGTGGAATGTTGCCTAACATGTCATATCATATTCTTTTCTTTATAGCATGGACATTTGTACTTTTATGTGATTCAAAGCAATAGTCTAGTTTTGACATGATAATTTAAATACTCAAGCATATCAACAAGCAACCATGTCTTTCAAAATATCAACGCTAAAATAAGTTATCCCTAGCCCATCATGCTCAACCATTGATCCATTCATGAAACACACTCGCATACTAGCTACACCCAATACTTAAGTACGATCATATTGCCTCCTAGTTGGTGTTTTTGTAAGAGAAGATGGAGACTCAAATTCAAAATAAAAATTGCATAAAGTAAAAGAAAGGCCCTTCGTAGAGGGGAGTAAGGATTTGTAGAGGTGCCAGAGATCAAAGCAAAAAACTTAGAGACAAAAACATTTTCGGAGGTGTATCCATCTCACCAACGAAAACGACTTAGAGTTCCCAACACTTTCCATGCTAGATATATCATAGGCGGTTCCCAAACAGAAAATAAAGTTTATTCCTTTTTCCACTATACTTTCACTTTCCATGGCTTGCCGTATCCACGGGTGCCTTCCATACCAACACTTTCCAAGGAATTTATTATTTGACAACATAAATTAAATTCATTTTTCCTTTCGGGACTGGGCATCCCTAATACCTTTGCCTTACTCTCGTGTAATGACAAGTGAATAAACACTCATCATGAGAATAACACATCTAGCATGGAAAATATTCGCCACCCCTCACCACTCCGCGAGCGAAACGAACACACAAAAAGAGAAGCTTATTTTGAAAATTATAGATAGCACATACAAATTTTCTTAGGATGGCAAAAGAATACCGCATATAGGTAGATATAGTGGACTCATGTGGCAAAACTAGTTTAAAGGTTTTTGGACGCACAAGTAGAGATCATACTTGGTGCAAAATGAAAGCTAGGAAAAGATTGAAAAGTGACCAACCAAGAAACAGATAATCTCATAAGCAAGCATTAAGCATAATTAACACCGAATAATGCACCACAAGTAGGATATAATTTCATTGCATGACTATTGACTTTCGTGCTTGCATAGGGAGTCACAAACTTTAACACCAATATCCTTACTAAAGCATAATTACTCATCAACATAACTCACATATCACATCATCATATCTGAAAACTATTACTAAGAATCAAGTTTATTTTGTCCAATGATCTTCATGAAAGTTTTTATTATATCCTTCTAGGATATCTATCACATTGGGACTAATTTTCATGTGTTGCTTTTCATAAGCTCAAACAAATATAAGTGAAGATCATGAGCATATTTGTTTTCTTTCTCTCAAAATAATTTAAGTGAAGCAAGAGATAATTTCTGGAAAATTTTACTAACTCTCAAATAAATCTAAGTGAAGTAAGAGAGCATTTCTTAAAAACTACTAAAGCACACCGTTCTCAAAAAGATATAAGTGAAGCACTAGAGCATGTCCATAGCTCATGAAAATTTAAGTGAAGCATAGAGAGCAATTCTAACAAGTCATGACATAATTTTGGCTCTCCCAAATAGGTGTGTCTAGCAAGGGATCAAGACTTAACACAAAAATAAAACAATCAAAGACTCATATCATACAAGACGCTCCAAGAAAAACACATAGTATGTGACAAATAAAAATATAGCTTCGAGTAAAATACCGATGGTCGTTAGAAGAAAGAGGGGATGCCACTCGGGGGCATCCACAAGCTTAGTTGGTTGCTCAGTTTTGGATAATAGCTTGGGATGCCGGGGCATCCCCATGCTTAGGCTCTTCTACTCCTTATTCCTTCATCCATGATAAGATAACCCAAAACTTGAAAACTTCAATCACACAAAACTCAACAAAACCTTCGTGAGATCCGTTAGTGTAAGAAAAATAAATCACTACTATAAGTACTGTACCAAAACAATTCATATTTTGTTTTTGCATTATATCTACTTTACTCCAACTTTTCTATGGCATGAACTCATCAAAGAAAACCATAGAGCCATCAAAATAAGCACACAACGCAAAGAAAACAGAATCTGTCAAAACAGAACAGTCTGTAGCATTCGGATTTGTTCGAATAATTCTGGAACTCCAAAAATTCTGAAAAACTAGGACAACCTGGGTAATTTGTATATTAATGTTTTTGAAAAATAATTGGCATTTTATCATGCTCTGGTAAAAAACAAGAATTGTTTTCGTCAGCGGAAAAGTTTCTGTCTTTTTAGCAAGATCAAACAACTATCACCCAAGAAGATCCTATCGGTTCTACTTGGCACAAACACTAATTAAAACACAAAAAATACAATCATAACAGTAGTTTAATTGTGCTAACACTCAGGAATAGAAAGCAAAAAGAAAAAATAAATTGTATTCATTGGGTTGCCTCCCAACAAGCGCTATAGTTTTACGCCCCTAGCTAGGCATAAAGCAAGGATCTAAGTATTGTCATCTTTGGTTCGAGATCCATAAGATGCCCTAATGATTGATTCATATGGTGGCCTAATTCTTGTTCTAGGGAAGTTTTCCATACCCTTCCTCAAAGGAAATTGGAACTTAATATTGCCTTCTTTCATATCAATCACGGCACCGATAGTGCGTAGAAACAGTCTACCAAGAATAATTGGACAAGACGGATTGCAATACAAATCAAGAACAATAAAATCTATGGGCACATAATTCCTATTTGCAAGAATAAGAAAATAATTAATTCTTCCCATCGGCTTTTTAATAGTAGAATCCACCAAGTGCAAATTTAAAGAACATTCTTCAAGATCGGTAAGACCAAGCACATCACATGAAGATTTCGGAATTGTAGAAACACTAGCAGCCAAGTCACATAAAGCAAAACACTCATAATTTATCTTGACTTTGATAGTAGGTTCCCACTCATCGTGCAATTTTCTAGGAATTGAAACTTCTAATTCCAGTTTTTCTTCAAAAGCTTTCATCATAGCATCAACAATATGTTTAGTAAAAGCTTTATTTTGTTCGTTAGCATGGGGTGAATTTATCATGGATTTCAACAAAGAAATACAATCAATCAAAGAGCAACTATCATAATTAAAGTCTTTGTAATCCAAAAGAGTGGGCACATCACTAGCTAAAGTTTTGACCTCTTCAAACCCACTTTCATCAATTTTCTCAACAAGATTGTCACCCTTCTACCTAAAGTTGACTCTTTTCCAGTCCTTTTTTCATCGATCTTAACTTTACTAAACAAGGAATCAATAGAAGAAACACCAATCATTTTAAGATCTTCATCGCTTTTATCCTCTAATGAGATTAGTTTAGCGGCCATTTGATTTACTAAGGTAGCTTGTGCATCGGATATTTTTCCTAACAAACTTTCGGCAAAGGCATACTTAGATTGGAGATGCAAACTTCTCTACTAATATCATCAAGTTGTTTTGTAATAGCATCTAGCACAACGGAGTGCTCCTTAAGTTCTTCAGTAAAATACTTATTATGCTCAAATTGTGTAGTCATATATTCCTTGGTACTTTTCTCAATTTCAGGCAAAATATTTGGGTAAGGAACATCATAATATTTTCTTTGACCTATCATGACAGCAAATAAGAACGCACACAAAAAAAGATCCGGCAAGAAAACGGCGAACGGAAAAGAGAGGCGAGTAAAACGACAAATTTTTGTGAAGTGTGGGAGAGAAAAATGGGAGGCAAATGGAAAATAATGTAAATTGCAAGGAAATGACATTTGTGATTAGGAACCTGGTATATGTTGAAGATCCTCCCCGGCAACGGCGCTAGAAATTCCTTTTGATGTCGCTTGAAGCTACGTCGATATTTCCCCAAAGAGCAAGGGATTATGCAACACAGCAACGGTAGGTATTTCCCTCAGATATGAAACAAAGGTTATCGAACCAGTAGGAGAACCAAGGAACACAACGTAACCAGCACCTGCACAGAGATCAAAGAAACACAAATAACTTTCATGGATATAAAAAGATAGATCTGATCATAAACTCAAAGTTCATCCATCCCAACAAACACACCGCAAAAACAGTTACATCATATCAATCTCCAAGGGACCATTGTATTGAGAATTCAGCGAGAGAGAGGGAGCCATCTAGCTACTAACTACGGACTCAAAGGTCTACAAAGAACTACTCACGCATCATTGGAGAGGCACCAATGGAGGTGGTGAACCCCATCCGAGATGGTGTCTAGATTGGATCTGGTGGTTCTGGACTCTGCGGCGGCTGGATCAATATTTCGCCGCCTCCCCTAGGGTTTTGGGAATATTGGGGTACTTATAGAGCAAAGAGGCGGTCCGGGGGGCACCTGAGGTGGGGACAACCCACCAGGGCGCGCCTGGGCCTCCTGGCGTGCCCTGGTGGGTTGTACTCTCCTCGGAGCACCCCCAGGCACAGCCAGGGCCCATTATGTTCCTTCTGGTCCAAAAAGAATCTCTATGAAGTTTCGTTGCATTTGGACTCCGTCTGATATTGATTTCCTGTGATCTAAAAAACATGCAGAAAACATCAACTGGCACTTGGCACTATGTCAATAGGTTAGTACCATAAAATGATATAAAATGACTATTAAATGATTATAAAACATCCAAAATTGATAATATAATAGCATGGAATCATAAAAAACTATAGATACGTTGGAGACGTATCAACGGCAAAGATCCTGATTCCAGTAGTGTACCTTGCTAAAAACCATTTGTCATTTCCTTCTGCTCCTCGTTAGGTTCGACACTCTTACTTATCGAAAAGACTATGATTGATCCCCAATACTTGGTCATCAAGACTCTTTTCTGGCGCTCATGTTAAGTGGAAATCAATAAGGAAAAATTTATATTACGTGCTGAAATTTATTGTCACTTGTAACTATGGAAAACCATGCTTTGAGGGGTTTGTTTGGGGTATCTTCATCTCGACCGGAAACACAAAGAGTTTCCCCTCATCCTACCGCACCTACTGAAAATATTGGTTATGAAATTCCTTCGGGTATGATAGAACAACTTCTAGCTAATCCTTATCTAGGAGACGGAACTGAGCATCCCGATATGCATCTGATACACGTGGATGAAATTTGTGGATTATTTAAGCTTGCAGGTCTACCCGGAGACGAAGCTAAGAAGAAGGTTTTCACTTTATCTTTGAAGGGAAAAACATTGACATGGTAAAGGCTATGCGATGATATTGGATATTGCAACTGGAATCGATTGAGATTGGAATTTCACCCAAAAAAATTATCCTATGCATCTAGTTCATCGTGATCGGAATTATATGTGTAGTTTTTGGCCTCGTGACGGAGAAAATATCGCTCTAGCTTGGGGGAGGCTTAAGTCAATGTTATATTAAAGCCCCAATCTTGAGCTCCGGAGAGAAATTATTATGCAGAACTTTTATGCTCGGCTTTGTCATGATGATCAATCCATGCTCGATACTTCTTGTACTGGTTCAATTAGGAAGAAGACTATTGAATTCAAGTGGGATCTTTTAGAAAGAATTAAATGCAAATCTGAAGATTTGGAACTCGACGAAGGTAAAGAATCAGGTATTCAGCTTGAGTTTGATTGTGTCAAATCTTTTATGAATACGATGCTTTTCACAAGTTTAGCACTAAATATGGACATGACTTTGAGATAGTAGCCTCTTTTTGTGAATCATTTTCTACTCAAGTTGATCTCCCTAAGGAGAAGTGGTTTAAATATCATCCCCTTATTAAAGAAGAAATTAAAGAACCGGTTATAGCTAAAGATGAAACTATCATTTACAATGTTGAACCAGTTGTGCCTACTGCTTATATTGAAAAACCAACTTTCCCTGTTAGGATAAAGGAACATGCTAAGGCATCAACTGTGGTTCACAAAAGTAATATTAAAGCACCTAAACCATCTGAAAAAATCAAAGTAGAACCTAGTGCTGCTATGGTTAAAGATCTCTTGCTAGAAAATATTGATGGGCATGTTATTTATTTCTGTGATGAAGCTGCGAGAATTGCTAGACCCGATGAAAAAGATAAACATAGACCTATTGTGGCATGCCTATTGTCTCAGTTAAAATAGGAGATCATTGCTATCATGGTTTATGTGACTTAGGTGCTAGCGTGAGTGCTATTCCTTTTACCTTGTACCAAGAAATTATGAATGATATTGCACCTGCTGAGATAGAAGATATTGATGTTAATATTAAGCTTGCCAGTAGAGATACTATTTCGCCAATTGGGATTGTTAGAGATGTTGAAGTCTTGTGTGGGAAAATAAAATACCCTACTAATTTTCTAGTTCTTGGTTCCCCACATGATGACTTTTGTCCCATTATCTTTGGTAGACCTTTCTTGAACATTGTCAATGCTAAGATAGATTGCCATAAAGAAACTGTCAGTGTTAGCTTTGGTGATGAGTCTCATGAGTTTAATTTCTCTTAGTTTAGTAGACAACGTCATAAGAAAGAATTACCTAGTAAGGATGAAATAAGTGGTCTTGAATCTATTGCTATTCCTCCTAGTGATCCACTAGAACAATATTTGCTAGACCATGAAAATGATATGCACTTGCATGAAAGAAATGAAATAGATAAAATATTCTTTGAACAACAACCTGTCCTTAAACACAATTTGTCTATTGGATCTCGAGGAGGTCCTCCTCCACCTAAAGGTGATCCCGTGTTTGAATTAAAACAATTGCCAGACACTTTGAAGTATGCTTATCTTGATGAGCAAAAGATATATCCTGTTATTATTAGTGCTGACCTTTCAGAAATGAAGAAGTGAGATTATGAAAAATTCTGAAGAAGCATTGTCCCGCTATTGGATATATTCTTGATGATCTTAAGGGCATTAGCCCAACTCTATGTCAGCACAAGATTAATATGGAACCTGATGCTAAACCCATTGTTGATCACCAACAACATTTAATTCCTAAGATGAATGAAGTGGTAAGAACTAAAATACTAAAGCTTCTGGAAGCAGGTATAATCTATCCCATAGCTGATAGTAGATGGGTAAGTCCTGTTCATTGTATCCTTAAGAAGGGAGGTGTTACTGTTGTTCCTAATGATAAATATGAACTCATTCCACAAAGAATTATTACTGGCTATAGAATGATAATTGATTTTAGAAAATTAAATAAAGCTACTAGGAAAGATCATTACCCTCTGCCTTTTATTGATTAAATGTTAGAAAGATTATCTAAGCACACACACTTTTGTTTTCTTGATTGATATTCTAGTTTTTCTCAAATGCCTGTTTCACAACCTGATCAAGAGAAAACCACTTTTACTTGTCCTTTTGGAACCTATGCTTACAGACGTATGCCTTTTGGTTTATGCAATAAACCTACTACCTTTCAAAGATGTATGCCTGCTATAATCTCTCATTTTTATGAAAAGATTGTTGGGGTTTTCATGGATGACTTTTCCGTTTACGGAACTTCTTTTGATGATTGCTTAAGCAATCTTGACCGAGTTTTCTAGAGATGTGAACAAACTAATCTTGTATTGAATTGGGAGAAGTGTCACTTTATGCTTAATGAAGGTATTGTCTTGGAGAATACAATTTCTGAACGAGGTATTGAGGTGGATAAAGCTAAAGTTGCTGCAAGAGAAAATGCCATGTCCTAAAGATATTAAAGGTATTTGTAGTTTCCTTGGTCATGCTGGTTTCTATAGAAGTTTTATTAAAGACTTCTCTAAAATTTCTAGGCCGCTCACTAATCTTTTACAAAAGGACATTCCTTTTGTGTTTGATGATGATTGGGTAGAAGCCTTTGAAACACTTAAGAAAGCCTTAATTTCTGCACCTATTGTTCAACCACCTAATTGGGACTTGCCTTTTGAAATTATGTGTGATTCTAGTGACTATGTTGTTGGTGCTATTCTAGGACAAAGAGTTGACAAGAAATTAAATGTTATCCATTATGCTAGCAAAACACTAGACAATGCCCAAAGAAATTATGCTACCACTGGAAAGGAATTTTTAGCAGTTGTGTTTGCTTGTGATAAATTCAGATCTTACATTGTTGATTCCAAAGTAATTGTTCAGACCGATCATGCTGCTATAAAATATCTTATGGAAAAGAAATATGCTAAACCTAGACTCATTAGGTGATTTCTCTTGCTACAAGAATTTGATTTACATATCACTGATAGGAAAGGAGCTGAGAACCCCGTAGCTCATAACTTGTCTAGGTTAGGAAATATTCTTGATGACCCACTACCTATTGATGATAGCTTTCCTGATGAACAACTAGATGTAATAAATGCTTCCCGTAATACTCCTTGGTATGCTGACTATGCTAATTATATTGTTGCTAAATTTATACCACCTAGTTTCACATATCAACAAAACAAAAACTTCTTCTATGATTTAAGACATTAGTTTTGGGACGACCCACATCTTTATAAAGAAGGAGTACATTTTATTATTAGATGTTGTGTACCTGAGCATGAACAGGAATAAATCCTATGGAAATGTCACTCCGAAGCTTATGGACGACATCAAGCGGGAGATAGAACTACTCACAAGGTATTGCAATCTAGTTTTTATTGGCCTACTCTTTTCAAAGATGCCCGTAAGTTTGTCTTGTCTTGTGATGAATGTCAAATAATAGGTAATATTGGTAAGCATCAGGAAATGCCTATGAATTATTCACTTGTTGTTGAACCATTTGATGTTCGGGGTTTTGATTACATGGGACCTTTTCCCTCCTCTAATGGGTATACACATATTTTGGTTGCTGTTGATTATGTTACTAAGTGGGTAGAAGCTATTCCAACTAGAAGTGCTGATCATAACACTTCCATTAAAATGCTTAAAGAAGTTATTTTCCCAAGATTTGGAGTTCCTAGATATTTAATGATTGATGGTGGTTCACACTTTATTCATGGTGCTTTCCGTAAAATGCTTGCTAAATATGATGTTATCCATAGAATTGCTTCACCATATCATCCTCAATCTAGTGGTCAAGTTGAACTTAGCAATAGAGAAATAAAATTAATATTACAAAAAACTGTCAATAGGTCCCAAAAGAATTGGTCTAAGAAACTAGATGATGCACTCTGGTCCTACAGAACAGCTTATAAAAATCCTATGGGTACGTCTCCATATAAAATGGTTTATGGAAAAGCTTGCCATTTGCCTCTTGAGTTAGAACATAAAGCATGTTGGGAAATTAAAGAACTCAATTATAACTTCAAACTTGCCGGTGAAAATAGGTTATTTGATATTAGCTCACTAGATGACTGGAGAACCCAAGCTTATGAAAATGGCAATCTATTCAAAGAAAAAGTTAAAAGGTGGCATGACAAAAGAATCCAAAAGCGGGAATTCAAAGTTGGTGAATATGTTCTTTTGTACAAATCTCGTTTTAGATATTTTGCAGGAAAGATTCTTTCCAAATGGGAAGGACAATATATTATCGAAAAGGTTTATCGTTCTGGAGCCGGTAAGATCAATAATGCCGAAGGCACTAATCCAAAGGTGGTCAATGGGTAAAGAATTAAGCACTATATCTTAGGTACGCCTATTAATGTTGAAACCAATATTATCCAAACCATGACACCGAAGGAACACATAAAAGAAACCTTCCAAAACACTCCAGAACCCTAAAAAAGAGGAGGTACGTGATGTGGTAAGTAAACGAACTCCGAAAAATCCGCAAAAATATTTTCTGTCAGTTTTGGAATATTAGAAAAAAATAGGAAAATAAGAAACAATCGAAGGCAACCCAGGTGGCCATGATACACCAAGGCGCGCCTGCTCTTCCTGGCGCGCCCTGGTGGGTTGTGGTCCCCTCGGGCACCTTCCCGACTCCATTTTCCTTCCATATGCTTGTTTCCCAAGATAAAAAATCTTTATATATACCCCTGAACAATTTGACCACCGCATCGCAGAAAAGTCCTCTGTTCTTGTTTCGTGCTATTTTCCTGACAGATCTGAAAATATGTCGTCTCAAGATTCGGATGGAGAGAGTTATGTCGCAGACTATATCGCGAACCCAAAAGTTTATGGGGATGTGGAGCATTATGGTGGACAACGGAGGAATAAGAAGATTACGATTTGAAGGGAAAGGAAGACACAAGCTCAGAAGAAAATGAAGTCACATTACCTCAACCTGGGGACATGCACATGGAATTCAAGAAGTCAAGTCTCCCTAATAAAGCAAAGAAACCTAAGATCCAGTTTATCCCTTTTCGCCTTCTGCAGGAAAACAAGTAGGAATTATGCGAAAATATATTAAGGCCTGAGCAGGAGATCGATGACTTGAGGGAGGAAAATTCCATCCTCAAGCGTAAGCTGAGGAAGAAGGACGCTACTACCTCATCACCACCACCATCATCATCTTCCCCACCAAAGGAGACTTGAGTACACTGGTATGGGCACTCCCCTTGGCTTGTGCCAAGCTTGGGGGAGATGTCCCGGTATCGTATCACCATCACTTTTATTACCTTTATCTATCTTAGATTGATCTTTAGCTATCTCATGATTTAGTTGAATAAAAGTTTAGTATGATATACTTTCCAGTGCTAGTTTCGTGATCTATCTATGTAATCGAGTGAGAGTAATATAATAAAGTTTAGTTCGGGTTTTTGCTTCTTTAACTTTATGTTTCAATCAAAATAAAAGAAAATAATGAAAAAGATCATATGCTAATCTTATGGTAAGTAATGACATCACATAAGGAAAAGTACAAGTGGTAAAATTTCTTGAAAGTTGACAAACATAGCATTGGTCAATGATGCAATTCATGAAAGAATTAATAAGGGAAGAGAAGATTCACATGCAAATACACTATCTTGGACATCTTTTATGATTGTGAGCCCCCATTAAATATTATATGCCAAAAATGTTGACGTTGGACAAGGAAGACAACATAATGATTTATGTTTGTTCATATTCACATATAAGTTATATTGTCATAGATTGTAAATGCATCTAGTGCCACCCTTGTTGGTTTTGGAGTATTGACGACAAACATGGTTGACGGACTAATGTGTTTGTGAGATTCACAGGGGAACATAGGTAGATGTCCCTCATCGATTTGGTTTACCTATCAGAGATGACCCGCAAAAATGTATGAAGACATTGAAGACAATGGTGGTTCGTGAAGACATTCACGTCGAAGATAATGACGTGTGAAGACATTCAATTGAAGACAAGGGAGTGTGAAGACATAGTTTCTTTTGTAGCTTCAATTTTCTTCTTTCTTAACTCATAGGAACCAACGAACTATCAAGTGGGGTCAAAGCTTCACAATTGTTCGGTGGTTCCTATGACTCAAGAAAGAAGAAAATGAAACTATGAAAGAAACTATGCCATCGCACTCCATTGTCTTCAAGTGAATTTCTTCTGATAACCCACAAGTATAGGGGATCGCAACAGTCTTTGAGGTAGAGTATGTCGGTGTACAAAAGGAGGGGCGCACTTTTGCACCCCTTTACCTGTGCACGGGCAGTCGGAGCCGCGCCCACGGCCACACCAAGCAGAACAGGGGAGGTGAGCCAAGGTAAGACCGAAGCCCAAGATAACCAGAGCAACGCCAAGGCCAAGACCACAAAGAGCAGAGGGACGAAGCAGGTTCCCCCGGCAAGACCCTTGCCGGGGCAGCCTCAGCAGCCACGGCAAGACCCTTGCCGGGGCAGCTCGCCCCACACCAACAGAGCGAGCCACCCTTGATCACGTTGGGCCAGGGCTCGGGAGGCACCTCCATGGTGGAATGCAGATCTTTGTGAAGACAAGGAACACTCAAGATCAGATGAGGATTAGAAGACGACGATCCTCGGCAGGATCCTTGCCGAGGAAGGCCACCAAACCCCCGGCAAGGTCCTTGCCGGGGACGATAGCGCGCCACGGCAAGACCCTTGCCGGGCCACCCGGCAAGGCCCTCACCGAGGACGCCAGCAGGGCCACTACCAGGCCCGCACCAACCAAGTCTCCACCACCATTTACAAGTGGCTGCCAGCCCAACCAGCTAGGCGGGCACCTGTGTGGCAACATGTAGCTCCCAGGCCAACTCATCAAATGCCTACGTGGTGGCATGCAGATCTTCGTGGAGGCTCCACCACCATGCCACCTCAGCTGCCTGCCTGCCTACGTGGCGCTGCATGCGTCGCTAGCCAGGGCGCGTGTCGAAGCAAGGAGGAGCGGCGACGGACGGGGTGGGCCTCGCCCCCGTCCCCGATAAAGCAAGGGGACACCTAAGCTAGGCATTAAATGCGTCTTGTCCTGTAATACGAGCGATAAGCTCATAGCACTGTGCGCCTTTCCACCTCCTGTGTGCCACTGTGGCAGCCCCTTTCAACTATAAAAGGAGGCCCATGGCGTACTGGAGAAGGATTCGGCTTTCGAACCACACACTCACCACAACTAGTTCGAGAGCTCAAGAACTCTCTGAAATACACCCACCAAAGCAGGACTAGGGTTTTACACATCCTTGCGGCCCGAACCTGGGTAAACGATCCTCGTGCTGGTTACTAATCCTGCTCTTCTCGCAACCGCGCGCCCTGGCAACCGTAGTAGGGATTCTTGTGATCCCATAGGTGTCGTTCCACACCGACATCTTTGGCGCGCCAGGTAGGGGGTGCAATTGTGAGAATCTGGTCTAGTAACTAGCCTAGCGTTTCTTCATCGCCATGGCTCCCAAGAAGAAGACAGCCATGGCGATCGGCTCGTCGGGGGCCGAACGGCCCGTACCACTACGGGCGAGCAGCGGCCCGGTCGCGGACAGGACCCGGGCTGCGGTCCGCGAGCACCAGCATCACCCTGGCAGTCAGAGCCTGGCGAGCGGCATCGTTCGCACACCCGACGACCGGCCGCACGTCGCCAGATCCAAAGACGGAGCTGGGTCCCCAGCAGGCGGCGCGGGGCCCTCCAGGGGTGTCGTTGTGCTAGCTCCGGGCGGTGCAGCAACCTCCAAGACACCCACGTCGGCGACCATGGCGCGCTCTTCCCATGGTGTGCGCGACGAACAGCGTCACCACGCCGGCGACCCTGGGCACCGCCGTGGGAAGAGCCATGTGCGTCGTTCGCGGGATGAAGGAGTCCAGCATGCCCGCCGAAGTGCTGACGAAAATGGCACGCAGCCGCTGGGTCATGGTGGAGCTACTTCTAACATGATTAGAAGTCGAAGCACGCCACGGTCCACGCAGCTAGCGCTGCCACCCACACCAGCGGAAGCTTTGGCGCGCGCGCAGCTGCTCCTCGACTTCCCTCCTCCTGCAGAGAAGCTCGACGAGTGGAGGGCCACCATCCGGAGCCTCGTCGCCGTCGCCAACAAAGATGATCCGCGACCGGTGGGGCCCTCGGGGCGGCGCTCCACCGAGCCACCACATGCTGGTGCTGGGAGGACCGGGGGAGCCGCGGCCACGATGCACTCTCCTTCTCCTCGCCAGCCGCCGCGGGCGTCTGCCCGTTGTGACGACACTTGTGATAACATCTCTATAGCGTCGTCTGACCCGGGGAGCCACCGCGACCAGCGCCATGTTCTTCGAGAATGAGCTCACGAAGATGCTCGGGCCACTATTGAGCGCCAGCGTGATACGCGCCACCAGTCGGACAAGCGGACAGGGCCCGCTATGGACCACCCAGCACCGGGGGGCTCCGGCGGCCTACGTTACGAGGTGGGCTGCCCGGCCTTTACCCATGAGCTGCGGCGTGGCCGTCCCACCGCGAATTCAAGCCCGACGTCGACGAGAAGTACACTGGCAAGACCCATCCGTCCGAGTTCCTCAGCATCTACACCATCGCGATGCAGGCGGCCGGAGCTCGCGACGACAAGGTGCTTGCCAATTATTTCCCGCTGGCGCTAAAGCCCAATATTATGTCTTGGTTGATGCACTTGCCGGCGGATTCCATTTCTTCTTGGCCGGATCTATGCCATGAGTTCGTTGGCGCCTTCACAGGAGGCCACCAAGCTCATGGCCAGGCCAGCGATCTGCATATCATCCCTCAGAAGGAAAGGGAAACCCTGCGCAAGTACATCCAGAGGTTCAGCCGGGTGCAGTACAACATCCCTGACGTTCATCCCGCTGCTGTGATCAGCGCGTTCCACCAGAACGTGCGCAATCGCAAGATGCGCGAAGAGCTGGCGATGACCAAGGCTAAGGATGTGGCCGAGCTCTACGTTCTGGCCGATAAATGCGCCTGGGCTGAAGAGGGAAGGAAGTACCCCGGTGAAGACGCCGGTGCGGAAACCGACTCTACCGACGAAGACGCCACCACACTGACGAAGAAGGGCCGGCGTCGCAACAGGAAACGCAAGGGCAAGGCTGTACTTGCCGTCGACGAGTCTGACGACACCGGCGCTGCCAAGAAGGTCAAGGCAGGGGCCCCTTTAAGGAGATTGCCGGGTGCGCCACCTGCCGGGCCTTAGCAGCCACCGACAAGCCAGGGGGCTCCGGCAAGCAGTACTGCAAGATCCATTGCACCAAGGGCCACGACCTCTAGAACTGCCGACAAGTCGAGCTGCTTGCTGAAAAGCAAAAGGCCGAGTATGAAAGGCGGGACAAGGAGAAAGGTCAGGACGGTGCTGAGGGATCTGGCAAGAAGCGTGGCGGCCAAGGAAGCCGCCGCGGCAAGGACAACCAGCAAGAGAGGCCCGCCCAGGGCTGTGACAACAAACAAGAACATGATGATCACGACGAGGACGACGAGTCCGGTGAGCAAGAGTTCCAGAAGGCTACGACATCCATGTGCGTCGATGGTGGTGCCTCGCTGCATACTTCTCACCGCCAGCTCAAGAAGTGGGCCCGTGAGATTACAGCAGCGGAGCCGTTGTTCGACGCTCAGTAGCCGCTGAAGTGGTCTAGCACGCCCCTCATCTTTGACGTCGAGGACCACCCTGACCGCACGACTGCGGTCGGGTGTTTGCCATTGTTGGTCTCACCAACGATACGCAACCTCAAGGTGAACAAGATGTTGGTTGACAGCGGGGCCGGCCTGAACTTGATCTGGCCCGTCGTGATCAAAAGGCTGCAAATTCCTGATGAAGACCTCGAGGAAACGGGCATGTTTCAAGGGGTCAATCCGGGGAGGAGCCAGCCGAAGGGGAAGGTCACACTGCCCCTGACGTTTGGAGGAGAGTTGAACTACAGGACGGAGAGGATCATCTTCGACGTGGCCGAGATACCCTTGCCCTACAACGGGATCCTCGGCCGCCCGGCACTAGCCAAGTTCACGGCGGCATCACACTACGCCTACAACATGCTAAAGATGCCCGCGCCGTTGACCATCATCTCCGTCCCCTCTGACAAGAAGGACACGCTGATTTGCGCCGACCAACTCTACCGGGAAGCTATCGCAGCAGCTGCCGTCAAGGCAACCGCTCCTACCGCTGAAGGCCCGGGAGAGAAGAAGAAGCCTGGCAAGACCTCTCGCACCCACTCCGGCAAGCGCACCTCCTCGGAGTGTTGTGCTACCGTCGAGGACGTGCTAGAGAGCTCTACCAGCGAGAGCAAGAAATCCAGAGCTAAGCCACCGCAGACCAAGAAGGTGTCCATCAGGGAGGATGGCACGGGAGGGGCCTTCACCATAGGCTCCACCCTCGACAGCAAATAGGAAGGAGCGCTCGTCACCTTCCTGTGGGCGAATGTTGACGTGTTTGCGTGGCAAGCATCCGACATCCCCGGTGTTCCCAGGGAGGTGATTGAGCACCACCTAGCTGTCTGTCCTCATGCGCGGCCTGTCAAGCAGAAGGTCAAAAAGCAGGCTCTGGAGAGGCAGGAGTTCATCACAGAGGAGATTAGGAAGTTGGAAGCGGCAGGTTTGGTGAGAGGAGTGCTCCACCCGACGTGGTTGGCCAATCCGGTAGTGGTGCGCAAGGCAAATGGGAAGTGGAGGCTGTGTATTGACTACACATATATCAATAAGGCTTGTCCTAAGGACCCCTTCCCGTTGCCGCGCATCGACTAGATTGTCGACTCCACGCCCGGGTGTGATCTGTTGTCATACCTCGACGCCTACTCGGGCTACCACCAAATCTTCATGACAAGAGAAGATGAAGAGAAGACAACATTCATCACCCCATGTGGTACGTATTGCTTTTTGTGGATGCCTTTCGGGTTGAAAAGTGCTGGCTCGACGTTTGCAAGAGCAGTCCAAATTGGTTTTGAACCCCAGCTCCATAGAAATATGGAAGCATACATGGATGACATAGTGGTCAAGACCAAAGACGGGGCAACTCTTGTGCAAGATCTGGAAGAGACATTTGCCAACCTGCGCAAGATCAACCTCAAGCCGAACCCTGAGAAGTGTGTCTTCGGCGTTTCGTCCGGCAAGCTTCTCGGGTTCTTTGTGTCACAGCGCGGGATCGAAGCAAACCCAGACAAAATCAAGGCTATTGAGTAGATTGAGGCGCCCAGCGGATCGAGGATGTGCGTCGGCTCACCGACTACATCGCCGCCATGAGCCGATTCATCTCCAAGTCCGCCGTGCGCGCCCTTCCTTTCTTCAAAATCTTGAAGAAGGCATGCCCAATGGAGTGGACCCCAGAAGCCGAGGCAGCATTGCAGGATCTGAAGAAATACCTTTCCTTCACGCCAATAGTGGTTGCGCCTAAACCACAAGAGCCGTTGTTGCTGTATCTGGCGGCGACGAATCAAGTGGTCAGCGCCGCACTGGTGGCACGGAGGGAGATCGACGAGGAGGCAGTGACGGCGGCAGAACCAGCGGATGGCAAGCCAAAGATTCCCCTGGCAGGGCCTGGTGCTGGCAAGGCGAGGCCCCCGGCAGAGTCTAATACCACCAAGGCAGTGGCCGCGCAGTCGAGTGAGGTGGTGCAGAAGAAGAAGATGATGCAGCACCCAGTTTACTTTGTCAGCTCCCTCTTGCAGGGAGCTAGATCGAGGTACTCCGGTGTGCCGAAATTGCTCTTCGGCCTCCTTATGGCCTCGAGGAAGCTGCGTCATTACTTCCAAGCCCACGAGATCACTGTCGTCACCCGCCTCCCATTGCAACAGATACTGCATAACCCAGATGCAACCAGAAGGATTGTGGAATGGGCCTTGGAGTTATCAAGTTTCGGTTTGAAGTTTGAAAGTACCTCAACAATCCAGAGCAGAGTCTTGGTGGAGTTCATTGCAGAATTGACCTCAACGCCTGACAAATAAATCCAGGAGACCACTCTCCCCTGCAAGGAAGCAGACCGCGACTGGATCATGTACTTTGATGGGGCTTTCTCGCTGCAAGGTGCCGGTGCCGGTGTGCTGCTCGTCGCACCCACCGGAGAGCACCTCAAGTATGTGATCCAGATGCACTTCCCCAGGGAGATGTCCACCAACAACACTGCTAAGTATGAGGGATTGCTCGCCGGTCTCAGGATCGCGGCAGACCTCGGGGTTAAGAAGCTCATCGTTAGGGGTGACTCGCAGCTTGTTGTTAGGCAGGTCAACAAGGATTACCTGAGCCCATTGATGGAGGCCTACGTAGATGAGGTGAGAAAGCTGGAGGAGCGCTTTGACGGCATCCAAGCGGAGCACGTCCCCCGAGTGGAGAATGACATCGCCGATTACCTGTCAAAGCATGCTGCATTCAAGCTACCTATGGAGTCAGGGTACCTTTTTCTCCGTTTAACTCAGCCATCCGTCGAACCATCAACAGAGCAGAACAATCGGAGGAAATCAGGTCCCGGCAAGTACCTTCCCGCTGAGCCCCCTGGGACGGCCCGCAAGGATGTTTCCGTGCACACTGAGCCTGCCCAAGAGCAACTGGCTCCGGCAGGGCGTCAAGCCCTGGCTGTAGAGACAACCGCTCCCATGGCGGAAGAGATGCCTTTGGTCCTTGCCGTCGAGCCCCAGGCTCCGGCATGGGCGCAGCATGCCGTCCAATTCCTCCAAATAGGGGAGCTTCCTGAGGAGCAGGAAGAAGCAGAGAGAGTAGCCCGACGGTCCGCCCTATACCTGTTCGTCGATGACGTCCTGTACAGGAGACGGCCGAACGGTGTGAAATTGAAGTGCATCCCCCGGGAGGAAGGACTGGAGCTGTTGGCGGAGATACATGGAGGCATATGTGGCTCCCACATAGGGTCGATGGCCCTTGCCGGCAAGGCGTTCCGGCAAGGTTTCTTCTGGCCCACCGCCCTCCAGGATGCGACGGCACTAGTAACCATGTGTGAAGCATGTCAGTTCCATTCAAAGAAGCTTCATCAACCAGCTCAAGACCTTCAAACAATCCCTCTCTCCTGGCCATTCTCGGTCTGGGGGCTCGATATACTGGGCCCTTTCCCCCGCGTTGTCGGGGGCTTTGAGTACTTGTACGTTGCAATCGACAAGTTCACAAAGTGGCTGGAAGTGGAAGCAGTGAGAAAGGTGATTGCTCAATCAGCCGTCAAGTTCTTCAAGGGACTGGTCTGCCGTTCTGGTGTGCCAAACAGAGTCATCACCGACAACGGCATGCAGTTCACAAGCCACACCTTCATGCAATACATTCAAGACCTCGATAGCAAGGTCTGTTTTGCTTCCGTGGCACACCCACGGAGCAACGGCCAAGCGGAGAGGGCAAATGCTGAAGTGTTGCGAGGCCTGAGAACGAAGACGTTTGACAAGCTGCACAAGAGTGGAAGGCGCTGGATTGATGAGTTGCCGGTGGTTCTTTGGTCGATCAGGACGACGCCAAATCGAGCCACCGGACAGACACCCTTTGCCCTAGTATATGGGGCGGAGGCAGTTCTCCCCACGGAACTCATATACGGGTCACCTCGAGTGCTTGCTTATGATGAGCTTGAGCAAGAGCAGTTGCGGCAAGATGACGCAATGCTCCTTGAGGAAGATCGTCTTCGGGCGGCTGTGAGAGAAGCACGCTACCAGCAAGCCCTGCGCCGCTACCATAGCCGCAAGGTTCATGCCCGAAGCTTTGAGGAAGGCGACCTTGTTCTTCGGCGCGTTTAGTCGGCCAAGAATTCCAACAACTTGACGCCAAAGTGGGAAGGCCCTTATCGGGTAATACGAGTCACCAGGCCCGGCGCAGTCCGCTTGGAGACCGAAGATGTTGTCCCAGTGAGCAACTCCTGGAACATCGAGCACCTTCGCAAGTTTTACCCATAAGGCGCGGCTTGCCGGGCCTCCCGGCAAGCCACCTTTTGTACATGCTTTGCCGGCAAGGCATGTAACCCTTTGTACAAAGCCAGGCATAGACCCTGAGCATAAATAAATGAAGCGCTGGCGCCCTAAGTTATAGCATGCATGCTAGGTCGAGTCTCTTCCTTGGTTAGGGTTGATAGTGCTTAGCGGCGACTAACCCCTAGCCTAGAGGTCGAGTGCGCATCTATCTGTTTCTTTTCTGTCCTCCTTTGGTTCGCAGAGCACATGAGCACTTTTGCTGAGCTACTTGGAAGAAAGGAAACGGACCGGCGTCCCGACCCCTGAAAACCAGAGTTGTCGGGGGCTGCAAGCACAAGGATCCAACCGCGGCAAGACAAGGTTGCCGGGGGCTGGAGATCCAGATAAGTCTTTCATCCTCTATCATGCATTTTGGAACGGAACTGGGATATGTGAAACCTCGTTTTATTTCTAGGCCACCGTGCTCCCCTTTTCTATACCCAAGGATTATCTCCTGGGCCCGGATTTGGTTGTAGTCGTGGTGGCAAGGAAGTTGAATGAGGAGCCTAAGCCCGCTTCATCCCTGCCCCTGCCAAGGGCGCGAGAATGGTCGAGCGAAGTGGGGGGACGGCAAGGCCTGTTGCCGGGTGAAAACATTTATCTTAAATTGTAACAAGGATTCGCTCCTTGTTGTGGGGTCTACGCACGAACGAAAAACCCGGCAAACATCCCTTTTTCATTAAAAGCATCCCACACAGGTACAGTCCGTACGGAATGAAAAACATGAACAAGGGGGATTACAAGCTTTAAATTTAACAAGGCCCGAAGGCTTACAAATTAAAAAAGAGATAAGATGCCCGTGATCCCTTTCTTGTCCCTCTCCTCAGGAGGCAGGTCAAGGAGGCGAAAGGGCAAAAGGGGCGCCTAGGTGAGCTACGAGCAGTAGAAAGCACCAAGAGAACACCTCGGTGGCTGCCCATGGGTGGGCCGGTGATGACGGTGCCGGGAAAGGAGCTGGAAGACGAGGCGGCAGGACCGGCAATACGCGATGAAGGCGTCGGTGCCCGCGTACTCCGAGTTGACGGCCTTGCCGCCCGCCCTCTTCCTCTTCCGCAACCTCCCAACGCCAGCCGCCCAAGGAAACGACCCCGAGAAGTTTAAGGAGCTGGCCCCACCCCCGGCAAAACTCTGCTGGAGGAGCGACCAGGTGCAGATATTGCTGCTGCCACACCCGCCCAAGCGCGGGGCGTCGGACGCCTAGTCGGACTCATCACCGTCATCTGCCCGCTGTCCTACTCATCACTTTCACTCGAGGAAGAGCTCCCATCGTCGGAATCTCCGTCGGAGGAGCTCTCCATGCAGCACTTCAGGCGAGTCCCGAAGTCTCCGAAGACCTTGACGGAGAGCAGGCCGTCCTCCATTAATTTGAAGTAGAGGACGAGCCCGCCGTCAGGCTGTGGATGCGAGCGAACGTCTTCCATCCATGACGGAGGTACATGACCCGGCTGGGAAGTCGACGTCGACCCGCGTGCCCCCATTCCCACAGCCCCTCATGTGCAATCTGAGGGATTGGGGCGGGTCACGCTCCATCTCCCGAGCAAACGGGGCGGGAAGACAAAGACGGTGACGCGGAGGCCGGCGCAGCCTGATGAAGAACTCGCGGGGCTGGTCTCCAACATGGCCTTCCATCGGAAAAGGCATCATTGGCGGGGGCGAAGCCGGCGCGCCGCCCCGTCCTCCTCTTCCCGAGCACTACGACCTCTGCCCCGGCCTCGCCCCCTCCCCCTTCCCCTCGCGGACGGTTCCACCACCGCGGGCTCAAGAGGGGGAGGGACGCGCTGTCAAGCGGCGACCCTCGCCACCACCGACGAAGGACCAGGATTCCCTTTCTCCATGGCGAGTGAAAGGAAGAAGCGGAAGCATGAGGATATAGATGACAGAAGAGTGCGGGATGCCATTCCCCCTTCCCCCTCCTTATAAAGGGGCGGGGTCGGGGCTCGGCCGCCCCGCTCGACCAATCCAGCCACCAGAGGCACGGGGAATCGAGACCGACCCGCTGCCCCAACCAGCAATGACCCGGTTTCCCGCCTCCATCGCTTGCCACCCCAAGCGC
This sequence comes from Triticum aestivum, assembly GCF_018294505.1. Taxonomy (NCBI): domain Eukaryota; kingdom Viridiplantae; phylum Streptophyta; class Magnoliopsida; order Poales; family Poaceae; genus Triticum; species Triticum aestivum. The sequence continues at coordinate 285,986,799 of NC_057805.1, forward strand.
ATGGAGGACGCGTGGCAAACGTGCAGCATCGAGGGGACGGGTGAAGTGACCTCTCCCCACCCCGTGATCGTGGGGTGTGGACGCCTTGGAGACCGCAACCCGGCCCCATGCAGTAAATAAGCCGCGCCTCCACGCCTCCCTCCTTTCATGGGGAAGGCGCAAGCTGCCCATTTACTGTGATGTGACGCATGCGTGCAGGAACCGCCCCATGCATGCCGCCCACGTCACGCGTACCCCTCCACGCCACGCCGCGGCGCGCGCGGGTCGTGGGAAGCGCAGCGCGTGAAAAGTTTTACCGCGGTAAAAACCGCCCCTCCTGCCCGCGCACCGTTTTGGGCCTGGCCCAACAACGCGTCGCGCAAATGTGTGGCCCAGGCCCGGGGGCTCCTGTCGGTGTACAAAAGGAGGGGCACACTTTTGTACCCCTTTACCTGTGCACGGGCAGTCGGAGCCGCGCCCACGGCCACACCAAGCAGAACAGGGGAAGTGAGCCAAGGTAAGACCGAAGCCCAAGATAACCAGAGCAACGCCGAGGCCAAGACCACAAAGAGCAGAGGGATGAAGCAGGTTTCCCCGACAAGACCCTTGCCGGGGCAGCCTCAGCAGCCCCGGCAAGACCCTTGCCGGGGCAGCTCGCCCCACACCAACAGAGCGAGCCACCCTTGAGCCCACGGTCTCCAACATCATGTTGGGCCAGGGCTCGGGAGGCACCTCCATGGTGGCATGCAGATCTTTGTGAACACAAGGAACACTCAAGATCAGATGAGGATTAGAAGACGACGATCCTCGGCAGGATCCTTGCCGAGGAAGGCCACCAGACCCCCGGCAAGGTCCTTGCCGGGGACGACAGCGCGCCACGGCAAGACCCTTGCCGAGCCACCCGGCAAGGCCCTCACCGAGGACGCCAGCAGGGCCACTACCAGGCCTGCACCAACCAAGTCTCCACCATTGTTCACATGCGGCTGCCAGCCAAACTAGCTGGGCGGGAACCTGCGTGGCAACATGCAGCTCCCAGGCCAACTCATCAAACGCCTGCATGGCGGCATGCAGATCTTCGTGGAGGCTCCACCACCGCACCACCTCAGCTGCCTGCCTGCCTACATGGCGCCGCATGCGTCGCTAGCCAAGGCGCGTGTCGAAGCAAGGAGGAGCGGCGACAGACGGGACGGGCCTCGCCCCTGTCCCCGATAAAGTAAGGGGACACCTAAGCTACGCATTAAATGCGTCTTGTCCTATAATATGAGCGATAAGCTCATAGCACTGTGCGCCTTTCCACCTCCTGTGCGCCACTGTGGCAGCCCCTTTCGACTATAAAAGGAGGCCCATGGCATACTGGAGACGGATTCGGCTCTTTCGAACCACACACTCACCACAGCTAGTTCGAGAGCTCAAGAACTCTCTTAAATACACCCACCAAAGTAGGACTAGGGTTTTACGCATCCTCGCGGGCCGAACCTGGGTAAATGATCCTCGTGCTGGTTACTAATCCTGCTCTTCTCACAACCCCGCACCCCGGCAACCGTAGTACGGATTCTTGTGATCCCATAGGTGTCGTTCCACACCGACAGAGTATTCAACCAAAATTTATTGATTCGACACAAGGGGAGCCAAAGAATATTCACGAGTATTAGTAGTTGAGTTGTCAATTCAACCACACCTGAAAGACTTAATATCTGCAGCAAAGTATTTAGTAGCAAAGTAGTATGGAAGTATCGGTAATGGTGGCAAAAGGAACAATAGCAGTTTGTAGTGATTGTAACTGAAGTAGCCACGAAAGTAACATAGCACAGATCAATATGTGAAAAGCTCACAGGCATTGGATGGGCAATGATAATTGTGTTGGATAATATTCATCTTGTAGCAGTCATAACCTAGGGTGACTTAGAACTAGCTCCAATTCATCAATATAATGCATGCATGTATTCCGTATATAGTCATATGTGCTTATGGAAAAGAACTTGCATGACATCTTTTGTCCTATCCTCCCGTGGCAGCGGGGTCCTAATTAAAACTAAGGGATATTAAGGCCTCCTTTTATTAGAGAACCAGACCAATTAGCACTTAGTGAATACATGAACTCCTCAAACTATAGTAATCACCGAAAAGAATCCCAATTATTGTCCACTTGGGGTATGCGGATCATAACTCGTAATAGGCGTCTACAACTTGCAAGATAGGATCAAGAACACAAATATATTCATGAAAACATAATATGTTCAGATCTGAAATATTGGCACTCGGGCCCTAGTGACAAGCATTAAGCATAGCATAGTCATAGCAACATCAATCCCAGAACAGAGTGGATACTAGGGATCAAACCCTAACAAAACTAACTCGATTACATGATAAATCTCATCCAACTCATCACCGTCCAGCAAGCCTACGATGGTATGATTGGCTGGTTTAAAAACCCATCACAAACTAATTTGATGGCCTATTTAAAAACCCAACAGTCTCTGCTGGTATGATTGGCTGGTTTTTCTGGGGTGCCATGTATCTGGCACGGGCGATCAAGTATGCGGTCCAGACTGGATGGTCCCTAATTGTTCCTCTTGTATGGTTTCTTCTGCTGGTTGGACTTCGAGCCACTGAATCCGGCATTGACTGTAGTGTCGTCGGTATTATCGCCATTGCTTCGGCGTTTGTGTTTGTTACGTCGGAGCTTGCCGTTGTTGTTCTTAGCCTCGGAGGGTCCTGCCTCGCTGGCTGTGTTTTTGCTGCGAGCCAACCAAATGTCCTCGCCCGCACAAAAGCGGGTCATAAGTGCCGTGAGGGCTGCCATAGATTTTGGCTTTTCTTGGCCAAGGTGGCGGGCGAGCCATTCGTCGCGGATGCTATGTTTAAAGGCCGCTAAGGCCTCGGCATCTAGACAGTCGATGATCTGGTTCTTTTTAGTTAGGAACCTAGTCTAGAACTTCCTGGCTGACTCCCCGGGCTGTTGAACTATGTGACTTAAGTCGTCGGCGTCTGGCGGCCAAACATATGTACCTTGGAAGTTGTCGAGGAAAGCCTCTTCCAGGTCCTCCCAGCTGCCAATGGAATTTTCAGCCAGACTGTTTAGCCAGTGTCGAGCTGGCCCTTTGAGTTTTAGTGGGAGGTATTTGTTGGCGTGAAGATCATCCCCGCGGGCCATGTGGATATGTAGAATAAAATCCTATATCCATACCGCGGGATCGGTTGTTCCATCATAGGATTCGATGTTTACGGGTTTGAACCCTTCTGGGAATTCATGATCCATTACTTCGTCGGTGAAGCAAAGAGGGTGCGCGGCGCCCCTATATCAGGCCGCATCGCGACATAGCTCTGATGGAGTCCGTCTGCGGCATTCGGCTCGGGCGTGAATAGGTTTGTCACGCCCAAATAGATAGCTGTCCCTCGCCTTAAGTCACGTCCTCGCGATCCGTAGATCGATCTTGTGTGTTCCGCTCTACTGTCCAGTTCTTGGCGGAGGTCATAGTATGGCCCCGAGCTGACTTATCCCTGCCTTTACGGCGGAGTGGGACCGTCTGGTTTTCGGCTTGAGTTGCAGTTTTATCCCGACCGCGCGGTGGCCGATCAGCCGCGGTACGTGATTCTGGTGCGGGATCGGGCGCCTCATCGTCGAACTGAGGTAGTAATCTGCGCTTCGGGTAGCTTTGGCTGGGTGTTTAAGGCCGTATTCCTCGGCTACCAGGACATCGGTCCATCTGTCATTGAGCAGGTCTTGATCAGCTTGAAGCTGCTGCTGCTTCTTTTTCAGGCTCCTTGCAGTGGTTATTAGCTGAAGCTTAAAGCGCTCCTGCTCCAGGGGCTCCTCAGGCATGATGAAGTCTTCGTTGCCGAGGCTGACCTCCTCCTCGGAGGGCGGACGGTAACTACCATCCTCCGAGTCTTCTTCTATGGCCTGCTCGTCAGGGCTGGCATGCCCTGATTCCCGATTGTCCTGTTCGGCTGTTTGATCGTTGGATTATTCTGTGTCTTCGGCACCATCCGGAGTGTTGTCGTCTCCTGTGCCGGTGTTGCTATCCCTGCTGCGGCGGGATTTCAAGCGGCGTCCCTAACGCCGGCGCTTTGGCTGTGTTTTAGGAGGGTCCTCCTTTGCTGGGTTTTCCTTGTCATCGCCGCTGTTATTTTTCGACATATCTACCATGTAGACGTCGTATGAGGAAGTGGCCGTCCATCGTCCAGTGAACGGCGGGTTTTGAGCCTCCTCGTCTCCGGCATCGTCGTCCATACCGTCGATGTCTTCGGAGTCATAGTCAAGCTCGTTGGTTAAGTCTTCGACGGTGGCTATGAAGTGGGTGGTGGGTGGGGAGCGAAATTCTCCTTCATCATTAGCCTCCAGTTCAAACCGGACATAATTCGGTTGTGAGTCCCCCGCCAAGGACAAGTTTCTTAACGAATTTAGCACATCGCCCAAGGGCGAATACTGGAAGATGTCTGTGGCGCTAAACTCGAAGATCGATAGGCGATCCATCTCGGCGTCCGCGGATGCACATGGCTCAGAATTTATGACCAGAGACGAGTCCGGAGTTCTGGTGACAAAGGTGTCGTGTGACTTTAGGTCTGTGTTCAGCTCCAATGCCGTGGAATCTGCGGCCTCCGCGGTTGGGTTGAGCCTCCCATCTTCGTACGGCGCAATATGCTCCGGATCTACGGCCGGAGCTGTTACAGGAGCAATCTCCTGGATGCGGCCCGATGACAGATTTAGGTCATGTTCATCAGGGTGACTAGGAGCGGTTGCCGCGGTCTTGAATCCGGTGAAGATCAAATCTCCACGGATGTCCGCGACGTAATTCAAGCTCCCAAATCTGACCAGATGGCTGGGCGTAGCTGTCGATCTGCTCTTGGCGGCCGAGCGAGTTGGCATGCAGTACGAAGCTTCCGAACACGAAGATCTGTCCGGGGAGGAAGGTTTCCCCTTGGACAGCATCGTTGTTGACGATTGAAGAGGCCATCAAACCTTTTGACGATGGCACAGTGGAACTCTCAATGAAAGCACCAATGTCGGTGTCAAAACCGGCGGATCTCGGGTAGGGGGTCCTGAACTATGCGTCTAAGGTCGATGGTAACAGGAGACAGGGGACATGATGTTTACCCAGGTTCGGGCCCTCTCTATGGAGGTAATACCCTACTTCCTGCTTGATTGATCTTGACGAATATGAGTATTACAAGAGTTGATCTACCACGAGATCGTAATGGCTAAACCCTAGAAGTCTAGCCTGTATGACTATGGTAATGAGTCTCTCCCCTTCCGGACTAAGTCCTCCGGTTTATATAGACACCGGGAGGATCTAGGGTTACACAAGGTCGGTTACAAAGGAAAAGAATCTACATATTTGGTCGCCAAGCTTGCCTTCCACGCCAAGGAGAGTCCTATCCGGACACGGGTGCAGTCTTCGGTCTTAATATCTTCACAGCCCATCAGTCCGGCCCATGGCTAACAGACCGGACGCCCGAGGACCCCTTAGTCTAGGACTCCCTCAATCATCCTATGGTTCGCCACCCAGGCTCAAAGGGATCATAAGATTATTCATGCTAGAGCTTCCGTGTGCAGCCACAAGCTATTATGGGCTCTAGCATAGTTGAGTATGTTGCATGACCTCTTTTAGTGGTGGGCTAGCAGATGTAGGGGGGAAGTAGGTGTAACTGTCCACCCAGAGTAAAGAGTTAATGTTTCTGAAAGACAGTGTCTTGGTCATCCGTTTCTCAAACACCATGTAGTGCAGGAAATCCAACGGAGGAGATCGAGTCTTGTGGGGAAAAGTGCGCAAACCTTTACAGAGTGTACAAACTAATCATGGTTAGCCGTGTCCCCGGTTATGGACATCTTGAGTATCTGGTACTTCAATTATTGATTTGATCTCATCACACTAAATTAACTTGTTGGGATGTTAATTACTTTTAATTTGCGATTGAGTTGTAGGAACCTTCTCAATGTTTCAACCACCATGATAGATAAATAAAATATATTCCTTTGTTATAGGGAAAAATTGGCTTTTGCAAAACAATATAACCATAGAGCCTCCACCAGCCATATATGCATGTAGTGATAGCATTTATTCTGTTCATTGCTCGACCTTGTTATATTGCCAGCATATTCCATGTGCTGACCCGTTTTGGGCTACAACATATCATGTTGCAGACTTTTCAGACGAAGAGTAAGGTGCGCTAGGTCGTTGTCGTGCACTCAGCTGTGCCGTTGGAGTTGATGGACTCACTTTATCTTCCAAGCCTTCCGCTGTTATCTTAATTAGATGGCCTTAAGCCATATTTATTGTATTAAGTTCTCTCTTGAGACTATCAATGTAATAAGTGTGTGATTGCTACTCTGTTATAAATCCATTCGAGTACTGTGTGTGTCAGCATTACCGATCCAAGGATGACTCTGAAGCACAGAAACTTGACCGTCTGAGGTCAGGTCGCTACAAGATGGTATCAGAGCACACGCTGAATGTAGGACACGACCACTAAGATGAGCCATAGGTCACTCTTCTCTACTCATTTCTAACTCCTCTCCATTTTCTACACTTTAGGATTCTGGACTCAAGGAACAAGTTTGCACAACCGGATGAAGACACACCCTTTGGACGACACATGAAGGAAGTCACTAGGTACCTAAACATCGGAATACCAAGCTTCACTGGGACCTACACCGCCACTTTACCAGAAGAGGGGCGTTGGATGATTCGAGTTCAAGTTCCAGGAACGACGTTCACGCCAGTCACTGAGCCCATAGAGTTTTCCTTTGATGCACCAACCTGGAGTCTAGGTAGGAGCATGGCAGCCCACATCGCCATGGGACGCATTGGCGAAGTTTACCACAAGGATCTTAAGGACACTATCTACCAGATATGTGGGCGCCGAGACGAGCAATGGGAGATGATCAGCACCACACTACAAAAAAAAGACACATCCGTGACATTTTGGGCCGAACGAAATTTTTTTCTGTCATACTTATGACATTTCTATGACGATAATTGTGACAAAATCCGATATCATCATAGATGTGGTGGGGTCCTACTTCTATGACAAAAAATCATGACAGAAAATGGGCTTTTCATCCTGGGCGGGCCGGAGACGCAGCTGCATGACATTCTTTCGGCCGTCCATGACGGAAAAAACCGTGGTAGAAGCGAGGGCGAGGAAAATATCGGGTTGTTCCCGGTTATGGTGGGTGGTCGGGGCCGAGCGATGCACGTTTCTATCATACACACATGCGCGTGGGTGCGAGGCGTTGGGCTCTAACTGAACCCGAGCGAGGCGTTGGGCTCTAACTGAACCCGAGTTATTGCACTGCAGGCTACGCGTTACTGAACCCGAGCGATCGATCGATGGCTGTTAACTGAACCCGATTGAGCGATTTCTTCACTACTGCTGCTAACTGAAGCCGATCGATGCTGCCTCTGGATGAACAGTGAGTGTTGCTGGGGGGTTTGGATGAACAGTTCCCGGTGGGGGTGGATGAACAGGACCCCGTGGTGTTGCCTCTGGATGAACAGGACCCCGATCGACCGAGCCGGTTGGGGCTGGATGAACAGGACCCCGTGGATGGCAGGAAGAACAGGACCACCCCGTGGAGGGCAGAATGAACAGTAGACGGTGGAGGGCTGGATGAACAGTAGCCCGTGGAGGGGTGGTCGAACAGGAGCCCGTGGAGAGGGCTGGTTGAACAGTAGCGGTGGAGTAGCGTGTGGTGGAGGCTGGATGAACAGGAGCCCGTGGATGAACAGTCGCAGGTGGAGGCTGGAGGACGTCGACGGTGGATGAACAGTAGCCCATGGAGGCTGGAGGGGGTCAACGGTGGAGATGAACAGTATGCCGTGGAGTCCCGTTTTGCGGTACACCACACCCCTCCCGATGAACAGGACCCCCCTTTCGACCGTAGCGCTCCAACACAAGTCCGTTTCCTCCGTTTTGCGGTACGCCAAACCCCTCCCGATGAACAGGATCCCGTTTCAAACATGGCCGGTCGAACACAAGGCTGTTTCCTCCGTTCTGCGGTACGCCAGGCCTCGTTACCATCGGCTGTTCCGTCCAAGCCCTCCCGATGAACACGACGACGCATTCCGTTCCGACCCAGCCGGTTGGCTCCCCATGAACATGACGACAACGCAGTTTCTCCGTTCTGAGCCAGCCATGTACACGAGCCCTGGTCGTACGTATGCGCGAGTAGGCATTCGAGACCCTGCCCGTATGTACGTACGTGGCCGTATTTTCTTTCTTGCACACTGGCGGCTGTATGTACGTGTACATGCTACGTGCGCGCCTCTACTACGACACGTGCGCGCCTCTACATCGACCAGTATGTACATACACGTTCACGACGAATGACAATGCTACGTACGCTTCGACCGTGTGGGTCCTGACTGTCAGGCACTTCCTTGCCTGCGAAGATGTAGCTGGTGGGTCCCAGCAGTCAGGGGGCGAATCGTTTTTTTGCCCGGACGCACTTCCTTGCATGCGAAGATGTAGTTGGTGGGTCCCCGCAGTCAGGGGGAAATGTTTTTTCACGAAATACGGTGGCCCGTCCGGTGGGTCCCCGCTGTCAGGTGGAGGAATAATTATTTTGCGCGTAATAAGGAGGCACTTCCTTGCTGCAGCTGTGGACCCAGCTGTCGGCCTCTCCATGTACAGTCCATGTCCGATGGAAGTCGTTCCTTGACCACGTTGACCACGCCGCGCCGAGAGCACCAGGGCGGTGGACGACAGCGAGGCCTAGGAAGGGGATGATGCGGAGCCGGGGAAGACGCGGCAGTGGAAGCCCGCGCGGAGAGGAGTACAAGGGTTCACTGGTTCGGCTGCGGTGTGAGGCTGCCGTCGCCGCAGGGCCTGGCTAGCGGTGGGAATAGTAGGGGCAGTGAGTTCTCCGCGGCAGCACAGCCGGCCACAGGAGGCAGGAGCGTGCGGCACGACCGGCGCTGCTTTGGGCGGCTGGAGCAACAAGACCAGAGGTTGAAGAAGCACTACGGTCGTTGGATGGACATCATACGGTCACTGGAGCTAGAATCGTGCATATTGACTAAGTTGACAAAGCCCTCTGTCCCCGTCAACTTAGTAGGCCCACAAGTCTGCCTGCCACTATACTGGGTCCTAGCTAGCAGTGGGAGTATTCATTATTTTGTGCGTAATAAGGACGCACTTCCTTGCGTGCGAAGATATAACTGGTGGGTCCGAGCTGTCAGCGGCGGTAACATTTTTTCGCGAAATACAGAGGCCCTTTTGGTGGGTCCCAGATGTCAGGTGGAGGACTCATTATTTTGCGCGTAATAAGGAGGCATTTCCTTGCGTGCGGCCGTGGACCCAGCTGTCAGCCTCTCCACGTATAGTCCACTTCAGATGCATGTCGGTCGTTGACCACGTTGACCAGGCCACGCCGGGAGCACCAGGGCGGTGGACGACGGCGAGGCCTAGGAAGGGAACGACACGGAGGTAGGGAAGACTCGGCAGTTGTTTCCCACACGGAGGGGAGTACGACTATACGAGGGTTTACTGGTTCGTCTGCCGTCGCCGGAGAATAACAACAGGTGTGGGTGAGTAGAGGGATGGCTAGGCCAGTGATGGGAGTACGGTGGGGCGGTGAAGCCTGCGCGGCAGCACAGCCGGCCGTGGGGAGGAGGGAGCAGGCAGTCCCGCCGGCGCTTGTTTGACCGGCTGGAGCAGGAAGAGCAGAGATTGAAGAAGCACGAATGTCGTTGGATGGACATCCAACAGTCACTGCTTGTGCGTCAACCTTTTTTTAGGAAAGCCTCAAATCTGTGCAAAACAGCATACAACCCATCTGCCATTATTTCTAATAATTTACAGCCCATTTGCTAATTCTGAAGGTTTTTTTTGGAGCCCATATTCTTTTTGTTAGCATTACAGCCCATATTGTGGCCATGGTTAAAAAATTATACGAAATGTTGCATATTTCGGTGCGGTCCGAACTGTTTTTAATCCCGAAATTTCGATTCACATTCAAACTGATTTTAAAAATAAATTTATATCAATATAAAATCCAACAAATTGTCCACGCATAAAAATTAATGCAATTTAAAATCTTGAAATGAAAAAAATAAATTTGAAAGTAATTGTCGGTTTGATGTGTTTTAAAAATGTACAGCCCATTTCTCATTGCTGATAGGCCATTTTCTCTACCAGCCGAATGAAGCTCTCCTCGTCTTGAAAGATTTGCAGCCCAATAGGCCTGACAAAGCGACTTACTTGGCAAATCACAAAAAAACTGGGCTACCATTTTCGGAAAGAAAGAAAAAACTACTGGGCTAGTCTGTAGTAAACATAAAAGAAAAGGCTGTCTAGACATGCCAGAGTGCCCTACACAGCCCAGTTGACACCCTGCTTCCGTCTCAAAAACAAATTAGATAAATGCCACAACAAATATGGCGGTTCATAAAAATGCCAGTGCAATTTCCAAACTTTGAAAAATGCCACTGCAATTTTTGCAAACTTTGGAAAACGCCACTGCAATTTGCAAACTTTGAAAAACGCCACTCCAGACTTCGAAAAATGCCACTAGGGATGGCATGAAATGTTATTTTTCAAAGTTTGGAAATTGCAATGGCATTTCTTAGAAACACCAGATTTGGAGTGGCATTTATCAAATTAACCCAAAACAAAAATAACTGGTCGAGCTGCTGGGTCCCTGATGTCAGCCGCTCGTTGTGCAACTCTCTCGTTTATTGACTACGTTGACAATGGCATGGGACCCAGATGTCAGAAATCCATTACGAGGAGCCATTTTTTTATTGGATTGAAATAAGGAGGCACTTTGCTTGTGTACTGCCATGACCTTTGCGGGTCCCTGCTGTCATCCTCTCCACGTACAATCATCTCCTGGTTGTGTACGCGTCAACTTGGTAGGCCCACAAGTCAGCCTCTAAACCCGTGGAGGAAAAATACAACCCATTTAAAAAAATAACAGCCCATTCCATATGTTCAAACGGAAAGTTCAACATTTAGAGCAAAGTAACAGGTCTGATCGACATATAGAGTACTGAACTTCCACGTTGACAACCATCATAGCCAAGTTAACTATCTACTTCCACTAATACTCTAGTAGCATACAAGTACTAACTTACTCTTAGCTAACTAGACGATGCCGGCCGCATCTGCGGTACACGCTAAACGCCGGCACCGGCGTCCTCCGCCTCGCCTCGGACTTGCCAGAGGTGCGATAGGGCGCATTGCTCACGCGCGTTGGCCCTTTCCATGCCGGCGTGGTCCACCGAAGCTTCGGCTTCTAAGCGGGAAACCCACTTGACGAGCTGGTAGTAAAAATCGGCGTCGCGAACGAGTGCGTGCCCGACAGCCTCCAGGGCTATTTGCCGGGCGCCGGCCTCCATGTAGTCGGCCCACGTGCGGGCGCTCTGCTCGCGACTCAGAGCGTCGGTGCGCTGCTGCTCCATGTCCCGCTGGCGGCGCAAATCGGCGATACGCTGCTCATCCGCCATGCGGTCGCGCTCCAACAACTCCTGCTCCTCCGCTAGGTGGTCGCGCTCCAACAAGTCCTCGATCTCCACATTGCCATCTAAAGACCGATAGAATGCCTCCTCCCTCCATCTGCCTTCCGGTGAAAAACCGAACACTAGTTCCGGCGCTGACCGCCTCCGGCCACGCCTATCACGGACGGGCGGGGGCATGGCGGACGTGGCGAGAGCGAGGATAAGTGGCGAGCAACGTCGGGCCGGTGGGGGCTTATGAGGATAGGGAAAGTTGGGTCACAGTGCCACCATAGAAGGCCGAGAAACAGTACTTATAAGCGGAAGGTAGCGCGACGGTCATCGGAATTCAATGCATAATGAAGGATGCATGGCTTAGAGCGCCAGCTTGCCGTGGAAAACTAGAGAAACTGAAATTCTGATGGTGCCGTCCCGTCCCGTCCGTGCTGGGTCGCACGCCGGCATTACGGTCAAACGAGTGCACTCGAATCATCTCCCTCCTTGTCAATAATGATTCCACGAATTTAAAAGGCCCGCATCAATTAAAGCGCATCTTTTTTCACATCAGTTAGCTGCCTTAATTACGGCCGGATGCATGCGGGCACTCAAAATCGCTCGCAACTAGTACGCGGAGCAGCATGCAACGAGTCGCAGCCGAGGGCATTAATTGATGAACTTTAGCTGGGAGATAAGGCATTTGCGAACGTTTTTGCTAGCAGTTTCTTCAGATTCGAATGGCACTTTCTTCAGAGCAGCTTGTCAGTTTCTTCAGAGGTAGGCATTTTTATTCAAAAAACAGCCACTTCGGATCTTGCGTCGCAACTAAAACAGCCAGGAGCGCATTAGTAGGCTAGCTAGTGATCGATCGGTAACTTGTAAACACTGAGCGAACAGATATAAGGAACTGTTAATGCATCTTAATGATTCACAGATCATATACAAATATGTAGCTCCAAAAGCAAAGATCAGCCACAACTAAAACCAACTAGTATGATTCCCATACATAAGATCAACATGTTAATGCATCTCAATGATTCACAGATCATATACAAATATGTAGCTCCAAAAGCAAAGATCTAAAAAAACATATGTTCTTCCTACTAACATGGATGCTTCCCTTGGCCAACATTCAGTACAGACTGAATGACAAATTTGTTTGTGAAGTCTACAATTCCGCTTGCAAACATAAGTGGTTTCACCAACAGCTGGAACCGTGGGAATGAACCACACATGATGGAGGAACATCCACTGCAATATGATTCGGTCTTCTCTTGATCACACGGCGAGACTATTTTCGGAATACAAACTTTAACTTAGGCAAAATGATGCCCATTGTATAATCAGACCAAAGCAATGAAGCACCTAGTGTTGGCCAATAAATAGTACAGTACTACTTTTCTGCAGTCCATGAAGTGACTATCCAATCTTTCTGTGTCTATTTTCAAATGGCACTGCATGCAGTGACTATACTATTCTCTTGTGCAGTTCAACCAAAATTGCGGTCACTTTGTGTGTTTGCTAAATAGCAACGGGCAGACATCTCTGTCTGCACAAATATCAAGCACCTAGTAAAATATACCCCACCTTGTATTTTCGGTTTAAACATGTCTCTTCCGCTTAGATCTGTCATGTTTTGCATTGGACAATTTGATACAGTCATGTTTTGCCCTGGACAATTTCATACTGAATTGATTTGCTTGTTCAGAGCAGAAATATAGCGCCTATTCTTCATCAGACCAAGGATATCCATGTTTGAAGTGATGGAAGAGGTGAAATCGATACAACCGAAATTGAGCATCCAGTCATTGAATCTCGTCCTGCACCTCCAATGTAGGTCCACCCTGCCAATAAATTCACATGCAAACCACTAGTATTACTATCTAATGACAGTACAAAAAGAGTAGCAAGATAGTAGAAAACCATGTACCTTCTTAATGAATAGCTCATAGTGCCACCAATTGGATATAAAGGTTTGGGAGAAAACATGCTCCTAATGTTGAACCAGTTGGACTTTTTGTGCAGTTCCACTAAACTCGAGCATCCCTGTTTGCATAGATATTGAAAGTGTGATTACTATAAAAGTGGCACTAGTTGAAGCATAGACTCACAAATATAAGCATTCCAATTTCACAATGGGAAAAGGTAGCAAGACTATTTCTAACCACCTTTTTGAAGGAATAAATAAGGCAACAGAGGCTGATGTCAGAAAGGCATATATAGTTCTTTCTGAAAGAATGATGGATTCCTGACCTTTCCTCTTCTTTTAAGCATATTTTGTGCAGTTCAACTAAAATAAAATGCCATCACTTCCTTGACAATTAAGTGACACTGTACAAAAGGAAATGACTTAACATTACATCATGATGTCAGGTATGTAGTGGACAGGCATTAGAGATAAACTTACAGACCTCCTCCGATAACATAATGAACATTAATTTTAACAAAGGTGTGACTAGCTTTACCGGGATAATTTGAGTGAACTCTACACCCTCTGTTCCTTAATATAAGAGCTTTTTGCGGTTCAGTTTAAAGTACCCAAACGTCTACTAGTATTTAGAAAAACAGGTAGTAGTTTTCTTGAGCACATATCTGGGAAAGCTTGCCACCCTTTATTTATGTCCATACGCTAATGCAACACCATTCGAAATTTCGAATACTACAAATATACACTAATCCAATGGCAAGTGCAACAGTAGAGTAGTTATTTTATTACAGGGTGCAGTACAATGGTTTTACTAAATAGATTTCAATAAACTCTGGGACTGGAAGATTTCTATAAGAATTAACAATACAAAATGTAAAGGTAACACGTTTCAGCATTGGTATACTAGCTGTGCATGAGCATTAAACCAAATACAAAAGTCTGAAGGTAACTAGCATTATTAACTAATGACAGTATAATAAAATTGCAAACCATGTACCTCCAAGGTAAATATCATTTCGAACTCGGGGGGACCTTAAAAATTGATATCCAAATCTTGATAATTGATCAAACATAAAAACTTGATCGAACGAATCAAGAGAACAGCCGGAGGAGGAGGTGCCCACTCTTAACCTTTCCTCTTGTCTTCATAATTTTTTGTGCAGTTTAACCAAAATAAAATGACATCAGCGCCTTGGCATTTTGGTGACACTGTACAAAAAAATTAACTTATCTCATGAAAGTGAGGTATGTAATCTATAAGCATTAACAGTGCAAAAATCTGAAGGTAGTAACAAGTTTCATCGTTGGTATACTGGCTGTGCAACATCATTAGAATGCCTTAGTTGAAAATTCTTTAATACATCCACAATCAACAGCTAACCCTGAAATAATCCAGTGACATTAAATGGCATTGCTTATATTTATCGGTGGCATTAGACTGAGTGTGGCATTAGTTAAATGTGGCATCACTTTAGAAGTAGCATTGCTTGACTTGACTGCTGGCGTTATACTAACAGCAAAAAAGTTAGACTAAGAGCATGCGAGGCCCATTCGGACAGCGGGCGCACCAGTACGATGTACCTCCACGGACACATAGAGTGGTGAGGGAGGTATGGTTGCCCAGAGCAACAAATATCTAGGCAGCATATCTGGATTACGTCCCATTTTTGTTATGTTTAGCCACCTTTTCCCTATGTGAGGACAACAAACCGATCGACCTAGTCATTCTCTATTGTGTTGTCATGCCTTTCTACCCTTCTTCAACCAAGAGACATGAGACTCGTTCCTTAGCTACTGATTTTCCCCTTCTCAACCTAGATGCGGGTTCGATGCCTACTCTCTTGGACATTACAGTCTCCCTTCCTTTCCTTATTCAACCCAGACATGGATTAGTCTGCATGAAGTAGGGTTTCCTTTAATAGTGCAAATTAAGGTTTTCGTCTGCGTGACCAGCAGAGCAGAGTATAGCAAATTGGGAAGATGGTGGAGTGGAAAAAGATCCACATGCAGCGACATGGCAGATGGGGCAATAGAACAAGGGTATGGTTCGAAAAGAGGTAGCATACCTGAGGGTCGGCGGGAAGTGGCTTCGCTCGTGGTCATCGTCCTCCACACGCACTACGACAGCGAGCTTGGGGACGGAGGCCATCTCACGCGGGCGCTAGGTCTGAGAGGACGGCCTTGTCGTCAGTGCATGACCTCGCTCACCGAGGACGAGTGCGTCGACACTGCACGTTCTTTTCTTCCCCGGCGGATCTGTGACCACCGGTGAGGAGGGAGAGAGAGGCCGTCTTTTTTAGATCTGGAGAGAGGGTGATATTGTGAGAAGCAAGTGGGCAGCCCTTAGCAAGAAATCTCTGAAGCTCCATCCTATATATCTTTTTTATACTACTAGTACTAGAGGTGGAGTAGTGGTAGAGTAGTTTATATTTTCTCTGCAAACAGTACCAGTTAGTCGTGCTTCAAAACTGAACGGCACGCCATTAAAAAAATAAAGTCGAGAAATAATGCGGCACCTTGGGCCAACGCGGCCAGATCGCATTTTGCACGAGAAATTACACACGATGTTTCGTTGACATGTGGTCCCGTTCCAGCATGTCAGTGAGACGATGGCGAGTCCTTTTGTACAATTTCCGAAAGGACGTGTAGGCCGGGGCGCCTCTTCATGTACCGTGGCAAACTGGCAACCGTCCACCGACTCTTCGCCTTTCCCTCTCGATTTGGAACTGTTGTCGCACGCTCTTCCTCCCTCCTCCATTTGCCTTCACCCTTCCTTCTGCTATTGTTCGATCGTCTTCTCCATGGAGGGAACAAGCCGGAAACGACCCCGTTATTCTTGCCCCGATCTGAAAGATGACGTGGTGGGGGAATTCATCGATCGGTGCGACGTCATCACCTCGGCTAGCATGGCAGGTTCGTTCAAGCCCATTCTTGACTCAACTAATAACATCATTACAAGGAACCCAAGGGTCCAGGAGCGGTTTGATCTCCCTTATCTTCTTCGCTATAAGCCTGTTCGCATGGGCGCGGACGACGGAGGCCTCGCCTTGCAAGTTGATGTCGCTTCATAATGATACATGTGATGTCAAGATGCCATCGCTTAAGGGTAAGTCCTGGGCTGGCGCAAATGGAGATTGGGTTGTTTATATTCGGTACAATTGCGAGTGGGAACTTGTGAATGTGTACACTCGTGAGTAGATTCCACTTCCAAAAATCTCAGAGTGCCCTGAGGTTGAGCACACAGATGATCTACGTACGTTCAAATACGATCATGGTGACTGTCGTCTACTGAAGATAGCAATTTGTCGAGTTCCCAACCGCTCTTGGAATTACAAGAACTATCAAGTTGTTGCTATCTTCGACAAGCTTGTTGCCGTCCTTCGTGGTTCGACTGGATGAATATTGCTCAAAAATCAGTTTCTATACACGGATGTGTACTGTGCAATTGAATACGAGGATCTTGTGTTTGCTGCCACCACTCGTGGCACTGTTTTTGCATGGGATCCTCGTAGTTTCGGTATGTTTGTCTTCCACCGTAATTATAATTGTTTCATCCACATGCATGCGGGTTAGCAAGTTTCCCTTTACTAATTAACCTTCTTCTTGTGTTTCAAGGGTCCTGTGAACATTCCACCACCTATATTTGAAAAAAATTATAAGCAAGGGGGAGATGACGATGGTGATGATCATGAGCATGAGGAGGAGCAGAACTTATATACTCAGTGGTGCCTGACAACTAATTCCGATGGATCACCTCTTCTTGTCTGTATACAGTGCACTCAGACTGTTACTACTGAGGAAGCATGTGTTGTCTCCCATGGTCGCCCTCTCCTGACATATTCCAACACCCGTTGCATGGTATTCAGTACGGATACTAGTGTGCTAGCGCCAACACCTTCTCCCTGGTTCAGTATTGATAGTCTTGGAGCAAACTCGCTCTTCCTTGGACAAAACTATCCAATGATGGTGAAAGGCGATCCAACTGCTGTTAACACAACGTTACTACCATTTATGAGAAGCAACTGTATCTATACCTCGGACATTTCGGTGGTTCCCTACCCTGGTCCTGATATATGCCGCTTCAGCCTAGATGATCAGTCCTGCGTTGCTCTCGATATTGACAATAGCTGGCCCTTCCCAGAGCACCTATGTTTCAAAGCAAGCATTTCCAACACCGAGGATTGGTTGAGTTGAAGTTCATTTCATTGCTTGTTATTTGTTGTGTGATGAAAACTTTAGTATTTGCTAGAATGTTTTGTTGGAAATAATCTATAATCCAACATGTATCCTCATTGTCGTTGTGTGTTGATGACTTGTTGTATTTAATGAATGGTACATTTCAGTTGCGAATGCATGTCATAGACTCAATTTATGAATGGTTTTCGAGTCACTTCTTGGAGTGTGAGTACCGTAGTAGTATAGCTAGCATCCGGTTAGTATATGAAGTTGCCACATCACATCGAGCCAACCTAATATTGGAGTATGCTAGCCCTCCACCGGCGCGCCGCTTCAAATGGCGGAGGAAGTGAGAGGTCGCGTCACCTTGTGTCCAGATCTAAGATGCCACGTGTACCAGATGAATGACTTCAAGTTCGACCACCGTGATGCTAGGTGCGAGCCAAGGAACACTGTTGGAGAGACCCCCCTCATAATTTTCCTACATTGGTCGTTTGATTCATAGGATAGAATGCTATAGGATTTTTTGCTATGTAATCATGTTTTAATTGGCAATCTAGCATCCACTCCAACTTTTGTTTCACTTCCTTTGTTCCTACGAAGAGAATACTTGCTCTAAATGATGTGCCGCTGCAAGAGCCGCCTATATTAATTAACCATGCTCTAAAAAGGTGGACCAGCTTTGGCTATAGTAGTACTGTACTAGCTTAGTAGGTGACCTTGCGCTTGGCTCTTCTCCTCTTCCGGAAGTCGAACAATAATTATGGTACTACAGTAATACTTTTGGCAATCTGACACCAAATGAACTGCTGCACATCCACCGCTTGTAAGCAAAAGTTTCTCCTCGTGCTGCGAGCCATCGTGCACGCGTTGGCGAGGGAGAAGGCATAGTAAGCAAGCTTCTCGTTGTTCTGCGAGTTGACGGGACACATCAAAGTTATTTATTAGTACTCTCTTCAAAAAGGGCCAACCATGTCCATGGCTACCATCCCGTGCTCTGTCATTGAGTACGTGCACTATTCACGTGCCATCGAGGAGAAAAAATATTGCGTAGTACTAGGTGCCATCGATGTGGACGACTCACTTACGCACTACATATCTCCATTTTCATGCATGACACGCCACCTTGATGCTAGATGTCCCGCGTGTCATGGAGGCATATAGTATGATTTTGTAAAATGGAGGCATATAGATGTCCCGCGTGTCGGCAACAGGATGAACAAAGCTCATGTCTTAAACGAAAGAGTGGAAGAACATAGATTCCCGGCGGCCGAGAAGAAGCTACAAACCTCGGGGTGGAGCGTGTGCACTCATAATATTTTATATTATTCAGCGATATAAAATCAACCAAATCTCTCCACGTTCCTATACCATTCTATAGAATGAGAATAACTTTGAACGTAAGCCATTGATCCACTCTATCCAATGGTCATAGTTGGAAAATCCAAACAAAACCAAGCATTGGATCAATTCTTTTTTCCAGATCAACTCTTTTAGCACTTAGATTGTTGCCGCCTGGCCATCTAGCCCACCTATATATCCGCTCACTTGTGATGACCACAGGAGCTATCCACTCAGATTTTATGTTAAAAAATAAA
This sequence comes from Triticum aestivum, assembly GCF_018294505.1. Lineage (NCBI taxonomy): Eukaryota > Viridiplantae > Streptophyta > Magnoliopsida > Poales > Poaceae > Triticum > Triticum aestivum. The sequence goes on from NC_057805.1 coordinate 286,005,917, forward strand.
GGTCGATAACTAATGCGGCAGGAAGTCTTATTTGCATCCAGGAAGTCCTTTACTAGTACTACTAGGAGTACTAGTGCGGTGAGATGGTTTCTCGAAGAAGACGATGGAGAAGCGGAGTCAGCGAAGAGTGAAATGATGGTTGCTTCGTCCGTGCTTTTGTGATTTGACGCCTCACTGCTTTGTGATTTGTGATAGAAGGGACAGGGGAGTAGACTCTATGCTCTATACTGTACTACATGCGTCCAAGCATGGGAGAAAGAGGAGAGACGTTGCATTTTTCTATTCCTTCAATCAATAAATCAGGGAGCTTCGGTTCCATCTTTTTGGCTTTGGCAACACCGTCCACAATGGTTCCCATGATGCCAAAAGCTATTTTCACATTTGGCTACACATTGTGGATGCCCTTAACCATACCACTTGGTTTTGCTCCTGTGTGCTATCTATACAAATCTCAATTATATTGATCTAAAAATTTATAGAATCAAGATTAGTAAAAGGAGGTGATTTTGCCGCGCGGATGGCGGGGGAGGTTTCTTATTTGAGCAATGCTACATCCACGTAATGGTTTACGTAAAGTTACGAACTGATGTGATGTGGGACTATTTGATTGGATTAAAGGAGAGGATTAGGCCCACCCCACCTAAAAATCAGTGGGGGGATATATAGATTAGATGGAAAGTATACGTAGCAGCTACGTAGCCCTTTGTAAGTCTAGGATTAGGCTTCTTATTTTCGGAGGACGTTGTCCTGGCGGTTTGCTAACATGCGGTCCCATGTGTCAGTGCTTTACCAAGCCGATCTGCGTCCCACATGAGGCAGAACAACGGCAGAAGCAACACGTGGTTAAGTTGAAGAAGATGAGGGAGAAGCGGATTCAGCAACGAGTGAAATGATGGTTGCTTCGTCCCTCCAACTTAACTGCGGGAAAGGTGCAGCTTTGTGATTTGACGCCTCATTGCTCATTACTACGCCGGCGCCATGACTGGGGTGCTTAACCCCGGCTGCTCTGCACTGTATTCCGGTATGGCACGTGGACCCGGTAGCTTGATGTCCCACATGTCGGCGAAAGGGACTAGAAGATTTATGAAAGCGAGCGCTCCACTCTTACGACGGAGGAGTAGACGACACGACGGCCCAGTGAACTGTCACTTGTAGTACTGTATAGTACTGTAGTTTTGCTGTTTCGCATGATCCATCGATACAAACCCGATTAAACAGGAAAGGGCGGGATTTTTCCCGCGGGGTAGATGATACTGGCCATACATTTCAAAGGCAATTTTAATGTATGCAAACTGAATAATTATAAGTAACAATATGATATCTAGTAAAACTAAAAACACTTATGATTTATTGTGTTAGACTGTAGTAGTAGTGTTGTATTGCATAGTTGTTAGATGTAACATGCGAGAACGTGTAGAGATGTAGTTTTGGAGGGCCTACAGAGAGAAAAGCGTAATACGGTCACCGAACTTCAGAATAAGCTGATTACGGTCACTATATACATTTTGCGGTGATTATACGGTCACTTGCTCATAGTTCAGCATCGGATTACACTCTGCTGACCGGCCAAATAGTTTACGTGGCGCCATGTTGACTAGTTAAATTGACCATGTTCCTTGTGGGTCCCACCTGTCAGTTCGCATAGGAAAAAGGTCAGATAAACAAAAATTTACGCAGGGGCGACAAGGCTCCAACCGTGCGCAGGAATCACCTGGTTGTGTATGTGTCTGTCAGGGCCTGATGTGTGCGCATGCACGTGTAGGTTGAGCACTTGAGCATGAGAGTGTGTGTTGGTCGTGTGGTGTACTGGTGTGTGCATGCATGCGTGCGTGTGTGCGTGTGAGTGTTGCGTGCATGCGTGGATGCGTGTGTACGTGTGAGTGTTGCGTACGTGTGTGGGTGCATGTGTTTGTGTGAGTGTTGCGTGGATGCAGTTCGTGTGCATGTGTGCGTGTGTGTATAATCACCACACCAGCTCCTGTGTGTTAAAACAGACGACTCAGCATACCAATACAAGGCCACCTTGTCCGCTGTGCCCGCGGTCATGACTTCGAACCACCGTCCAAATATTTTTTTGTCGTTTGTTTTCATTCTTACTAGCAAGATGCCCGTGCGTTGCACGTAACATCAAGATGCATTTGTATGACTTGTTTATCTTGTGAGAGAAAAGGATGAACGAGGGAAGGCCTTATTTGCAAATGTGGAGAGGTGTGTGGGTACCTTTTTGCAAAATTGCCATAGTTTCTTTCCTATCCGTCAGATATAAATCGGACGGCCTATATTGCAGGATGGCAGGCACACCATCATCACCAACTCTGTTTTTTATAAGAGTGTATTTTATGTATTTTATAAGAGTGTAGATGTAGAGTAGATACAAGTCGACAGGTGGGCACGATGGTAGTGAGATAATGTGATGCAACACTAGAGGTGCCACGTGGAGCGTTTAACTGGTCAACTAGTCATGTCATGAGCAAATACAGAGTTGTACGGTGAGCCCGTGACTGTATAATAACCACTAAACATAAATGGTGACCATAATGAGTGGATTCTGAAGTCCAATGTACGTATTGTGCTTTCGCTTCAAATACAATGATCGTCATTGCATATATTGCGAGAGAAAGATGAAACATGCGTGAATTTTCTGGGGTCTTACTTTTAGAGGACCTGGAGATAGTTTTGTGTGCATACGTGAAAGGGGCATACAGGGGGGGTATGCGATGGAGAGAGAGATGCTCTTCGTTTCTCTTTATTATGACTAACTTTGTATATAGTATAAAAATATACAAATTCACAGTGCGGAATAAATATCATTGTGGACACCATGCAATGCAAATTAGCGTTCTTACTCCTCCATATAACTTTGTAATGTTTTATATATGTAGAAACTCTAAAATAATTTTTTGGCCACACTTTATTCAAAAGGAATGTTGTATGCGAAATAAATGTGAAGAGAGGGCTTTTTAGATCAGTCGGGTACGTGATGTAACATGTGTGAATGTGTAGTTGATGCATTTGGCGGGGCATAGGGAGGTATGTGTGTGTATTACGTATTCGAGAGAGGCATGGATAGAGGGGCCGACAGGGGGTGGGGGCGTGGGAGAGATAGCACGAGAAATGAGAGTGGTCTAGAGAGAGAGATGAACATGACGTCATGACAAGAGATTCCATTCCCTTGAGTGTGTATATGCAAGGGGGGAGGGAATAGAGGCACTAGGAGAAATTTTCTGTGTGTGTGGTGTTTGTGTTGGTATGTGTGGGTGTGAGAAGATAATGTGATGTGGGGGCAGAGGGTGTGTCACCACGTGAGGTCCGGTGGGTCGAGGTGAGGCCCTTCGTTCGGTTCCGTCCTGCGCCACATTGGTCGGCCCGTGATGCATTTAGGAAGACCCATGGATGACTAGTCGTACAAGACAAAGATAGCAGAATTGTGAAGGACTCTGTGTCCACTGACAAAGCCGGCTAGGATTTGTAACCCTAGGTTCTCGGACTGAGGTAACCCCTTTATCTCTGATATTACTATTCATCCAACCTAACTTTAAGGGGCATTCTAAAGAATGCTCTGCTAGAATCATACGCGTCGATTAGGAAGAGAGGTGTGAGACAATACGTGAGAGACAGGCGTAAATATAATGTGCGTACATGAGACACGTAGGCAGGTCCATGTATATAGAAAGGGTCGATGAGGATTGTGCGTGTGTATGTTTGCGAGAGGAAGAGTGCTTGTGATAAAGGTTAGTGAAAACAGTTGTAAATGGTTACGAGAGGGAGGGAGGGTTATATCTAGAGCATGTGTGCGAGAAAGACACCTCGGGAGAGAGTGTGTGAGCATGTGTGAGAGACCACCGATGGAGAGTGAAACTACACGTAAAAGACTGCTCTACACATTGATTAAAGATATAAATTGTATCCAAATATTAGGATGGGATCATGATATTTGCAATTCGCGTAAGGAGCGGTCATTGATCCATCAGACATCTAGATTCTATCGAATTTGAGCATGTCTATGTTATTATTCGACACAATTGATCCACATAGTTAGTATTTTGAACTCCAGACAATGCATCGCTTTAGCAATCGAATATAAATGTGAGTATAGTTCATGTTGTGTGTGTAAAGCACATTACACATACAAAAGTTACACAATGGACAATATAAATAGCTACCTATGAACTAGCATACATTTGAATTCAACTTAAGGTGGTTTAAAAAAATCGAATTCAACATGAAGTCCATTCAATTATTTGAATTTGATATCATGGCATTTGTAAACCATACCTAAATTATGGGGGCACCAATCTTTGCTCTGATTTTGTACATAATAGCATATGTAGTCGTGTACAAAATAGATTCAAATTTAGCTCCTCCATTCCAAAATAATCGTAGTTATAGGATTTTCTAGTGTCAAAATTTCAAAAAGAAGCGGATAATTTAATGAGGTTTTCAAACATACAAGGTCAAATATAACATTGTCTATTTAGGTCAATCCTCATAGTTCAAGAGTACTCTAAACGTGAATGCTTGTGTTTCAAAATTTTGAACGAAGCGCCAAAAGAGCCTCTACTCGCCCGAAACCGCGTGAGACCAATGTTTGGTAGTACAAGGAAATTACTTTTCTAATAACTCCGACCCATGAAACCTACCGGCCCGACGTCCAAAGGTCTAAACTGGGTAGGTTTGTAGCTTCATCTAGACGCCACGCAACCGCATCCGAAAAACATTCATACACAATGGCCGCCTAAGCAAACATGCGCGCGGCCGAAATCGCTCCCGCCCACTATTTGGGACACCTGGGATTACCATCCTACCCCCGACCCGCAGTAGGTCCGAAATTTAAGAGGGGGGCAAAGTTTGTACTTTCCCTAGATTTCAAACAAGCGCGTCCCGTCTTCTGTTCAAAAAAGCCAAAAACAAGCGAGTCCCAGACCGAAACATGGTTCCCCCCCACCCGTCTAATTCCCCATTCGTACTCCGTGGGCGCCAAAACTACCTCTCCACCAGCAGCGAAACCCCGGCGTCCTCCGTCCGCCACCCCATTCCACCCATCAACCGCCGCCCTCCTCCATCATGCCGGAGCCGATACCCCGACGTCGTCGTCCACCGCAACCTCAACCGCAACGCCCTCCACGGCTAGTAGTTGAAGCCAAGGCCGAGCCGTCCGTACCCGAGCCAGTTCAACCACGTCGTCCTGCGCCTCACCGCTGCCGCTCCAACTTCGCCACCCTCCACCGCACCGGAGCTGTTCCTGCTACGCCGTCCTTCGCCACCTCGGATCTTCTTCCCCTCCGTCGACATACGGCCACGGCAACACAGTCAACAATTTGGCCATGGGTTCGTCCAAGCCTGCACCCTCCAGAACATCGGTTTCCCCGGTAAAAAGAAGAAGATCGGCGCGACATGTGGAGGTGACCACACCGGCAACCGAAAAAGGTACTCCTCTTCCCTTATTCGTGCAAATCTTACGTCTCTGCTTGCACGGTATTCATCCCACAGAAGACACTAGTTGACCGCTTCTTCTTGATACTAGATGTTCCTAGTAACTCGCGATGCACAAGGTTTCTCCTCAGATACTATTTCACCTTAGCTAGAGGTCCATCGCCCCCCTAAATTTCAATTTCTGGCCAGTTGATTCCCAATTAACGGAAGCATTCCCCGGCGTAATAGGCGCTAGTACGCCTATTACGCCGGGGAAGCAGCGCCTTGGAGTTTATCTTAGGGGCGTGTGCGGCCTAGAGCTACTGGCGCCCAATCTGGAGGTCGGCCGGTATTAAAGGGATGGCCTGGGGGCGCTGCCAAGCACGGCGGTGGTGTGAGGTCGATGGGAGGGTGGGGCAGCGGAGGTAGGGGTCTAGGCCGGTGGTCGCTGGCGGTTCGAGAAAGATCGTCAACAATGACTGGCGGGAGGTAGACGAAGGCCATCTGCCCGTTCCTTATAGATCGGACGGTTCATTAAAAAAATCGACTGACCTATTTATTTTCAGTCGACTGTTATCTTAGATATGACCACATGTGGTGGTGTGCTGGAGGAGTACCTGCATTTCCTGTGCTCATATATTACAAAATCATACGGAGTAGAATCTAATCTTGTTTGCCATGCAATGTTGTAGAGCTATCATATGTCTCCTGTCATTTATTTTTCAGCCACCTGCTATCTGCTACTTTTACAGTGCACTTGTTCTGCACACACTTCACCCTTACTCTCACTATTGTGTTTTTATGCAAGGGTATTTCAGACTCTGCTGCCATGAGAGAAGCCAAAAAGAAAAGAGAGAAGTCGCTCCAGCTTCGTATGCGGGTAGGCAAGACACGTTACAGCGCTATAAAGGGTGCAGTGTCAGCAGATGGAGACGGTAAACGTAGCTCTGGAGTTGATGACCTCGCTCGCAATGAACCACCATCCTAGGTGCTTGCTTTAACTTCACGGTGTCATATGGTGTCTAGCTTGTATTCGAAAGGCCGAAGTCGGTAAGGTAAGGAAAGATATTTTTTTACATGAACCACCATCCCGTGAGCACCATAGCTAGTCAGGGCACTGGCCGAGCCACTGACAAGCCCAGCAAAGATAGGCATCACCTAGAAGCCAACTAAAAAGCTGCGATGGTGGCGAAGCAGCCCGCCTCCCACCAGGCTCTCAGGTCCTAGATGATCATGCTCACCACTCCAGCCGGATGTCTAGCTTGTATTGCTTCCAATTTGGTTAAATTGTACCTGCTTAGCTTACACATTATACCTTTGAATATGACATGCCTTTCTGTGTTTGGTACATACTAGTACATCTGTGTATTAACCATGTTCTTACATCAAACTAATGTTCTTGTGTATCCCTCATCAATCACTTATGACGAGGCAGGCAGGCAAGGGGACTACTCCTCATTTAAAGAATGCAGCGTCAGCCTCCCGACATGATTCTCAAGAAACAGAAATGCTTGATGAAGATAGTGAACGTAGCTCTGTAGTTGATTACAGCATTTCCCCTACACTAGCATCGCAGGTGCTTGCTCTAACTTGGCAGCGTGATATGTGGTTGCATGTTGCATATGGTGTCTAGATTGTAATTCTTCCAATCTGGTTAAACTGCATGTGCTAGTCTGCTTAGCTTATACATTATACCTGTTAATGTGACATGCCTTCCTATATTTAGTACATAGTACATCTGTCTATTAAGCATGTCCTTACATAAAACATGACGAGACACCTTTAGTATATGCAGTGCAATATTAGTTGCATCTTTCATATGATTTATAGCATGCGCTGCTTCTAATTTGTTGAAATTCCATTTATGATGGGACGCTTTTAACTTGGCAGAGTCATATTGGTTGCATCTTTCATGTGGTGTCTAGCTTGCATTGCTTCTTATTTGCTGGAATGGTTTCTGCTTAGTTTACACAAACTGTTGTGAACCTGCCATGCCGTCCTGTTTTTCGTACATATTCCATCCTGGTATCATGTGTTTGCCTTACATCAAAGTAGTGATTGTTAGTATCATGCATGAATGAGTTCTGAAGAGAGAATTTTATTGCTTTTTCTTGTCGATTTTACTTGACAATTCAAAATCAATAAAGCGGAAGGAAGTTAGCAAGGCAGCGGATAAAGGTGCTCCTTCCGAACGGAGGGCCTCTATAGTTTTTACTCCTCCACACGCCCAAGATGATTTCCAAGACAACACATGCATAGACACTCAACAAAGCTGTGTTTATGATGAGCACATCTCCCCTAGTGCAGCATCGCCGGTGCTCCATCTAACTTGGCACTGTTATATGTGGTTGCATGTTATGTGTGATGTCTAGCTTGTATTGCTTCTAATTTTGTTGAATTCCATCTCTTACTTTACACATTATACTTGAATAAGACACGTGTTCCTGTTTCTAGAACATACAATATCTGTCTATCACACCATGTTCTTACATCAAATTACTACTGTTGTGTAACCTGCAACAATCACTTATCATAAGACACATTTGACTTCGGAGTGTGATATAGGTTACATCTCACATTCTTTTCTAGCTTGTACTACTAATTTGTTGAAATGGCACTTATGACGAGACAGTTTTAACTTGGTAGAGTGATATTCGTTGCATCTTTCATATGGTGTCTAGCTTTCATTGCTTATAATTTGTTGAAATGCCTTCTCCTTAGTTTACACATCATAAGCTGTGAATATGCAATGCTGTGAATATGCAATGGCACTAATGACGAGAGACCTCTAACATGGTAGTGTGATGTTGTTTGCATCTTGCATATGATTTATTTCTTGTACTGCTTCACATTTGTTTAAACGCCATTTATGATGAGACACTGTTAACTTGGCAGAGCGATATTTGTAGTGTCTTCATATGGTGTCTACCTTCCATTGCATTGCTTCTAATTTGGTGAAATGTCTTCTTCTTAGTTTACACATCATAGTTCTGGTTATCTCTTCCATCCTGTTTTTCATACATATTACATCCTCCTATCATGTGGTTGTCTAACATCAAAGTTCAGTTCGTCTGCATCACGCATCAATTTGTTCTGAAGAACTAAATTGTTATTCGTTTTTCTTGTCGGCTTGACTTAACATGGCACAGAGAAAGAGGAAGAAACACAGAATGGCAGGGAATGAGAAGCGGATGAATCCTGCAGATTCTGCTGGTACTGATGGTGCAATAGAAGGTCAAAGTCCAGCGGAAAATTCTACAAACACGGCATCCCATGCTACACGAGTTGCAAAAAAAGCCAAACAGAAACAAATAGCTGCCACCAAACAAGCAGAGACAGCCCTAGTTCTTGCAACACCTACCACAGTACTACCAGCTGCACGACTTACTCGTGCATCAACTGAGCTAGCAGCACGTTCCCAAGCTCCCTTGCCACCTGACACTACTTCCCAAGCACTCTTGACACAAGACGAGTTGGCAATATCAGATGAACCTTGTGAGCTTCAACAGCAAGAAGGTAGTTGCTGGAGTCAAGTTACAGTTGCATGCTTCTTTATATGTAGTCTCACAATTTGATGTACACTAACACTTCCTATGTTCGTTGTTGGACTAGCACCTAGGTGCAAGAGGAAACAAACATCAGGGATAATGCTCGATAGGTTAACTAAATCTAGAGGAGGAAGAATGGAGATCCGTTTTGAGGCAGGTTTAAAAAGGCCACGTGATGCTATAGAGTCAGCCAAATTAGTATCAGAGGCAGCGGTTGCGGTTAGGTGTCATGTACGTATCCTCCCAACATGGATTCAGTACAGGAATGACAAAGACAAAACCCAGTTCAACACCTTCCTCGACCATTTATCTCTAAGTATGGTTATGTATGGAAACTAGTAATATCGTCTTGCTCTGTCCCATACTTTCTAGGTTGCTGATAATGAGACTCCCATAATTTTCAACAGATGAGGTTCAAGTTGGATAGCCAAGATGATGCAACCAGACAAACTTGCACCCATGTTTTCAAGTCTGCTCTGTGACAGTATCGGTATAACTTGAGGAAAACTCACTTTGAAGGCAAGGCTAACAGTGAACTTTCCCAAACATCTCCAGTGGAAAATATATCGGATGAAGACTGGAGGGGCCTTGTTAAACACTGGTCTGATCCGAAGTATCAGGTACATTATATATATATGTGATCAGATCACATGCTGAAGTCCTATTTATGCATGTGCCACACAAATCTATCTTCTTGTAGGTGAACTGTTCAAAGAACAAGGCCAACCGTATGAAAGTGAAATTCCAACAGATGACAGGATCTCGTAGCTATATTGCACACTGCGAGGCTCTTGTAATTAGCTGCTGTTATCAGATCTATATTGACTTGTTCGAAATGCAGAGGAAAGCCTGCAAGGACCAAAAAGTACCTGAACCAAATGTTGTGGAAATCTTCAAGGACTGTCACACCAGCAAGAAGAAGGGCATGACTACACCAGTCAAAGCCGCTGTTGTAAGTCCTTAATCCTCATGCCTTTTAACTACTACTTACTCTGACTTGTGCCTTGAACTGCATGGTTTGTAGCCAATGTCTATTACTCTTTTCAATTTTATACACAATTGTCTTAGCGTATCATTGCACCTTACAAGGTTTAAAAGAGAGGAGTGATGTTCCTTTGATCTTGACCCGTAATCTAGTTCCGTGCTGGACTTGCCCACACAATGTTACAATTGCCTGTTTGTCTGTTCTCAGTTGTTTTGTGATATGAATGATGTCATACTATGCTTACCGTATTATAAACTTCGTCTCTTTATCCTTAGCCCTCAATACAATGTGAAGAAATAGACAATACATTAGCGATGGTACATGGTCATATGTTTGGAACCTGGTTTTATTATGTACTTTGCAATAAAATACAACTAATATTTACATGGGTTCACCAGAATAAGTTCTGTATATAGACCAAAGCTATTTTGTTTGGTTTTGCTGCCTCCTTAATATCTTCTGTTCTGGTACTACTAATGTAAAACCTCAACTTTTCAGCGAGCTATGGAAAAAATGGTGGAACCGCCACCTTCTGAAGGTGGCGAGGCAACTATAACCGCAATGTCAGCTCTTGCTGCAGTGGGTCAGTACCTGTCCACTAACAGTGCCAAAAGCACGTTCCTGCGTAATACTGGGTTGGTTGTTAAGGCAATATCGTCCAAACTGCCTCATGATCAAGATATGCAAGCTCAAAGCAATGTTGTATCTGCGCTCCAGACACAAGTCCGTTTCCTAACAGAGACCCTTTGTGAAACAAGGAGAAACATTGCTCAATGTCGTCAAGATATGCATGGTTTTGAAACCAGACTATCAGACATTTGCTATGTTGTTCAGGAGCGTAGGGGAAATGAAGGCGAGGGTTATGGTGCTCCATCGGACAATTCAGCATGAAAACGTAACAGTCAGGTCAAATGAACTGAGCTTCTGAACTTCTGGTGGTGCATTTATCTGCTAGACTGTTAAGTTTTATGCCAACCTTCCTTTTGTTATATAGTTGTAATTTGTTTTGGTGCGATACAAAATTTATTCTTAACGTGCAGCCACGGGCTGAAGAAAACAGCAAGGCATTTTTGTATAGTGTAGGGTGTTCCCTATATTTGCACTGGTGGCGATCTTTGATGCCGAGTGGATGTAATCTGTGCAATCGCCTTAATAGCCTAGCATTAGTTTCGGCCTTATTTATTTCCTAGTCTTCTTTTTCCCTGGTTTGCTAGTGGCCGCAACTACCATGGGCCATATACGGGTCGTAGGATCCATGGGTCTCCTACGGGCCGTCGATAAATGGGCCTGTAATCGGTGGGCCTCGGGCCGTCGGATAAATGGGTCTACATGGGTTGTAATCGGGCGTAATTGGTATCGACCCAGCACGGTAACAGGCCATTAACAGGCCGTAGGACAGCAAAGGCTTAATTCTGTCACAGGCATAATGGGTCATTAATGGGCCAGAATATAGGACGGGCTGGAAACGGCGCAACGGGTTAACAGGCCAGAAACGGGCCGACTCTTGCCATGGCCGAATTTGGCCCATTAGGGGAACAGGCTAGTAACGGGCCGACTCTTGCCATGGGCAGAATTTGGCCCATTAGGGGAACAGGCCAGTAATGGGCCGGAAGTAATCGAGGGCCAAAAAGGAGCCCAAGAACGTATGGGTCGTCAATAGGCCGAAAGCTAACACGGGCTGGAAACGGCCCATGTAAATCACGGGCCGTTAACGGGTATAAAGAAGATTACTGTTCATTATGGGCTAGAGTCACCGTGGGTCTGTAAAGGGCCGAAAGATATGAAGGCCTCATATGGGCCTAAAGACGTCGTGGGCCATACATGGGCCGAAAGTGAAATGGGCAGGTGTTATATTCGACGGCCCACATGACATTGTTGGGCCGATTTCCTTTAGGGCCTAATGGGCCGTGAGTTAACGGGCCATAAAATGGGCTATTTGCGAAGAGACTGTTAACAGGCTTTACATGGGCCAGCCCGTTAACTTTTGACCAAGTCAAACGGGCCAGCTTTGCAAGCTAAATGGGCCAGTGGTGGGCCGTGGCACGTGTCGACATATCATAGGCGCCTATCTGACCCACTAACGAGCTGACACGTGTTTCGTCCGGCCAATAAGAATTTTACACGTGGAAATTTCCCATTGGTCGGGGCTGTTAACGGGTTATCGGATCCAAAACCCGACCCGATAGCTTAACGGTGTTCCGTTACGGTGGATGCCACGTGTCGGTCACCCTTGACGAAAGCACTTCTGTGACGCGCGATTTATCGTCATGGAAGTGGACACTTCCGTGATGATAATTTTGGTAATGTCATGGAACACTTCTACGACAGCACAGGTATGACTATCTTGATTCTGTCATAAAATCGTCATGGATGTACAAGCATGAAAAAAAACGCGACCTACTGTGACAAACACGTATCATCACGGAAGTGTATTTTTTTGTAGTGCCAGGAGGGACAGGTCCATTGCAGCTTTCATCCAGGAGTTAAACCAGCACATTCATCGCCAGGAGAACCAGATGTGCGCAAGCATGATAGATTTGAAGAAGGCGATGACCAGGAACACGGAGCTAGAAGAGGAACTCAAGTCTACACGTGACTGATATGAGGAGGAAATCGCAATACTTGTGGAGAAGAATGACGACCTTACAAGGAAGCTAGGAGTATTCATGGGAGACCCCGCGCCAGGAGCAGATGACGACCATCCAGAGGACTACATCATCATCGACGACACCGACTCCGACCCCGACGATAGTGATGATGATTATGAAGACGAAGCTGGAGCAGATATCATGGAGTCTTCCACCGATCAAAATTGCTAGTAGACCACCATATGATTAGTAGTATTCCCCCATGTATATAGTAGTAGTCCGAGCACTTTTGTAACGATAGTTGTAGACCGATTGTATGCCCTTGCTTGTATTGATTTTGGTGTGATATGATTGTGTTTGTCTCATGTGCATATAGGTAGTTCTTTCTCATTAGACCTCATTCTATTCTAATCTCTCCCCTCTAAACCCATCAGATGCCTCCAAGACGTGACACCGGATTTGTCTTCCCACCAGAGCTCACTCAGTTGATCCAACAGCAGAATGCCTTGATGCAGCTACTAGTCCAGAACCAAGGCAACAACAAAAACAACAACAACAACAACAACCCATCGCCACCACCTCCAGTTGATAACTTATCCCGTTTTCTGAGGTTGCAGCCGTCGGTGTTTTCCAGTAGCACCGAGCCGATAGTTGCTGATGACTGGCTACACAGGATTGGAAGGGAGTTGACCACTGCAGGTTGCACAGATGCTGAGAAGGTGCGTTTTGCCGCACTTCAATTGGATGGACCTGCAGCTTCATGGTGGGAGAATTACACAGCCACTTTCCCTATAGCCAATATCACTTGGGATCAGTTCCAGCAAGCATTCCGCACTGCACATGTCTCAACTGGAGCTATGAGCATGACGAAGCGTGAATTTCGCAACTTACGCCAAGGAAACCGTACTGTGGGGCAGTACGTGGATGAGTTTAGCAAGCTAGCTTGCTATGCCCTAGATGATGTGGCCCAGATGCCGCGAAGCAGGAGAAGTTTATGGAAGTGCTGAATGATGAGTTGAGCATGCAGTTGATGGTAGCGACATTCGCTAACTACCAGGAGTTGGTAGACAGGGCTCTTATGATTGAAGGGAAGTAGCAGCAAATTGAGAACCACAAAAGGAAGTATGGACAAGGGAAGTACAATTCAGGAGCTCAGCAGAAGCCTCGTTTTACCCCGAACTTGGGAGGATATACCCATAACCATGGAGGCCATACCCACAATGCAGGAAGTGCACACAACCACAGTGGCCCCAAGAATGGAAACGGGAATGGAGCAGGCAGCAATCAGAACCGTTCTAACCCCTCTACACCTGCCAAGAAGGATCTAAGTCACATTACTTGTTTCAAGTGCGGGAAGACTGGACATTACGCCACTGAGTGTTCTGAAGCAAAGAATGGTAACGGCAATGGAAACTCTGGAAAGAAGCCCAACCCTTTCAACAGAGGACAAGTGAACCACGTGAACGTGGAGGAGGTTGAAGAGCAGCCAGATGCAGTTATCGGTAAGTTTTTGGTTAAGTCATTTACTGCAATCGTTCTTTTTGATACTGGTGCATCGCATTCATACATTTCAAGGGGATTTATGGATAAGTATAAGTTGCCCACCAAAGTTCTTAGGACACCTATGTTAGTAAGCTCGCCAGGAGCGGAGTATATGGCAATCCAAGGATGTTTTCAGATGCCATTGACCATAGGTAGGCATGTTTTCCCCTCAGACTTGATAATTTTGGAGTCACAAGGATTGGATGTGATACTCGGCATGGATTGGCTATCGATGTAATAAGTGTGTGATTGCTACTCTGTTATAAATCCATTCGAGTACTGTGTGTGTCAGCATTACCGATCCAGGGATGACACTGAAGCATAGAGACTTGACCGTCTCAGGTCGGGTCGCTACATTCTTACCAATGGTGCCTTCATCAGATGTGGAGATGAAGGAGCACACAAAGAACTACGCTGAATGGCTGAATAATCGTTTGGCACAAGGATCCATCGATGACATTGCTACGTGGTTGGCACAAAAGCCATCACCTACGGTGTTGACGTACCAAGAATATGACATAAATGGATACATGTTCTACACCGAGGAACATGATCAGAAGACCTCGTATCAGAACAGCTCTGTTCGAATAGAATGCATGACTGTAAATGAAGCTGATAAAAGGGTATACTATGGAACCATCAAAGAGATTTGGGAGCTTGACTATGTGAAAGTTAAGGTGGCATTATTCAGGTGCGCATGGATCCCTCTTGGTCAGGTAAGGATTGATGAGTACAGGAAGACCTGTGTTAACAGGACAACGATGGCATATCACAGGACCCATTCATTCTTGCCAGCGATGCTACCCAGATTTTCTTTGTAGAAGACCCCTTGCATAAGAACTGCCATTTAGAGATGCATGGGAAGGGAAGGGTACTGGGTGTCGACGATGTTGCCGATGAGGATGAGTACGATGAATTTGATGAGTTGCCAGCCAAGGGATCACACACCCGTGTAACAGAGCAACGTAAAATCATTAAAAACCCCAAGTTCATTCGGGGTCAACTTAATGATCCTAGTTCCCCCATGTACATGGGAGTTAAGCCGTAAGACTAGTCTTTATGCCTACCGTGCAACTTAATTCGTTCAATTTAGAACTGTCGCGTACTGAATTTGTGAGTTATGCCCGGTTTTCTGTTGATGTAAGAACCGTTAATATGTTGACCTTGATATGTTGTCAGCTCAGGCAATGAATATGAACTATTTTTTGTTATTATTATTATTATTATTATATCATAGAGGTAGCACACTCAATTAATCTCACAACAGTATGTGTGAAGAAAAATATGCAATCTGGTTTGCGAATAGCACACGGTTCGTTGATGAAAGTCGTGAGCCGACCAAACCCCGCCACCCCGCCCACGATCTGAGTCGTGCTTTCTGATTGGCCAGAACCCAAACCCCATGGACCGTATGTCTGCACCGTTGGATGCTCCCAGATCGAACGATGATCCTCATCCCTTCCGACATCACATGCAGTTCCGGTTGTAATTTTATTTTTATGCACAAAATGCATGCTAATCTCAAAAATGTCTTAAATATAGCTAACAATACCTGAAATGCGCCAGAAAATCAAACCCGTGGTATAATGGTGATTGCGTACCGTGGAAATTTTTATGAGGCCAAACGATGAAGTCACCGGCCACACGAGTTTGAATTGACACGTCTCCTTTTGGAAACCATGATCCATCATGTGAGATGCTCCGGTTTGGAAGGAGCGGTCATCAAAACTTGTGCCAAACTTTACCAATTTTTTTCCACGGGGTCATGAGAGCACACCACGGGCACACATCAATTTGGATGATGTCCGAACTCCATCTGAATTTCCTGTAATTAAAATACCAACTAGGCCTACGCTAGTGGCCGCACCTCGCCGCCGAAATGTTTGAAACTTCTCCTGCTTCTCGAACAAATGGATGAAAACTCACAAAGCGACGCACAAACGATCTGCACACCTTCTTTGCTAGGCTGATAGTGATGGGGTATCATAGCTAGTATCATGCATGCCAACTAGGCAATTTTGATGAGCTGTCATAGAATTAAATGAAGAAATAGAGGGTTAAGATTCATATCAAGAAACCGTATCATAATAAATGCTATGCTACTATGTGTCATGCATGACAATATAAAATAAAGTACTACATATGATACTAGCTACTCTATGATACTATGCATTAGAGCAAGTATAATAGAGTGACATAAAGGCCATAAGGAATAGAATAATATATATGTGCTTATTGGTTGGAGGAAAGAGAAGAGGAGAGAGAAGAGAAGCGGGCTCTTGGTTAGTAGAGCTAGCTGCAAAACAAGACCCAAGACACTTTGTGAGGATGTAAGGTGGGCCAACTATTGATAAACTAGTACGTATTTAAAAATTATTATTGTACATGCCCGCTAAGAGGTTGGTTGTACATGACATCAACTTCTTATAGCCGACCGTTGGCTGTATTATTAACCATGCTCTTAGTGAGGTAGGTAGTATATCATAGACTAGCTAGTATCAGACTAGCCAAAGTGGGAGTAACTTCAGCGGTAACATCGACTCTAACTCAGCAAACTTGCTTATGAGGCAATAAGTTAATGAGGAGAGAGATAGTTTCAGTAACTTAGCTAGTTACTGTAACATCACATGCCCCAATGCAATATGAGTCTATAACCTAATAAATGAAGCTTTGCATGACACTACACCTATGTTACTACCCACTATGAAGGTAGTAGCATAGTCTAGGGATATGTGTATGTTACTAGTGTATGTTACTCTCCATTGTGGCTAGTCTTATACTTCCTCCTTTCCGGTTTAGGCTGGTTGTAATGGTAGTATCATAAGCGGTATCATGCATGCCAACTAGACTTTCTGGATGATGTGGCACACAATTAAATGAGGAAAGAGAGGATGTGGTATCATATCATGATACCATGTCATATTAAATGTTGTACTACTTTGTGTGATGCATGACAATTAATAACGCAACCTAAGATACTAACTTATGATACTATGCATTACGGAAGTAGTATCATACACTAGTATTTATCATATGCATGATACTAGTATAAGATACTCCCCATTACAACTAGCCTTATAGGGCTCAATTAAAAAATCTCACCAACCAAGGTAGATGGTGAGTGGTGGAATACTTTTTGTAGTTTGCAAAAACACCCAATTAATGCTTTTGTTTTCCTCAAAACATTATGTTTTCCAATGTATTAATTGCAATACATGCATGCATAAAGTACATGCATTGGTCAACTTTCTCTTAATACTTGCATGCAATGATTTAATGCACCTTGGAATCTGAAC
The DNA here is from genome assembly GCF_018294505.1 of Triticum aestivum. Taxonomy (NCBI): domain Eukaryota; kingdom Viridiplantae; phylum Streptophyta; class Magnoliopsida; order Poales; family Poaceae; genus Triticum; species Triticum aestivum. Next base: position 286,023,288 of record NC_057805.1, read on the forward strand.
ATGTGATGGGGAACAACCAAATTGAGCTTTATAAAATGGAAAAACTAAAATTTTGAGATAAGCCTATAAACCGGAAAAAGGAGGGAGTATATATGCATGATACTACTACCTCTGTCTCGGTGAATAAGTCATTCACGTAGTTCTAGGTCGACGATTTAACTATCTAAATATGTATTATATGTAACAAAAAAAATATTTAGAAACTACATCCATGCAGAAATCTAGTGATATACTTTTCATGACATATAACACATATTTAATTTCTCAAATAGATGACCTAGAACTACGTGAATGACTTATTCACCTAGACGGAGGTAGTAGTATATGATCGGTAATACCTCCGTAATGCGCGCATGCATAGTATCATAAGTTAGTATCTTAGGTTGCCTTATTAATTGCCATGCATGACACAAAGTAGTAAAACATTTAATATGATACGGTATCATGATATGATACCACACCCTCTCTTTCCTCATTTAACTGTGTGCCACATCATCGAAAAATTCTAGTTGGCATGCATCATACCGCTTGATACTCCCATGTTACGACCAGCCTTATTAGGGTGGCCATAGTGGGGGTATCATAGCCGGTATCATGCACTCGGAATAGCAAATATGGTGATGTGGCAAAGAAGCAGTAACATAGGTAGATACCGTAACATATATATATATATATAGGGAAAATCCATCCTACCACCCGGTGGTAGTTACCCCACATATATCATATACTATCATGTGGTACTATATATACTATTATTTTATTTTAAATATGTTCATATATTATATCTAAGATATTTCAAAGCAAGTTACACGAAAAAATTGCATATGAGCCCATAGTTTTTGTTATATTTGTGAAATACGTACATATTTGTACGTAAAAAAGAGCATACTCAAAACATGGTACATACTACCTAAAAATTAGTATATATACTACCTAATCATTGTTATATACTACATACTACATGTACATACTCTCGGTTTCGATAAATACTACATACAACATAGAAAACGCAAGTGGTGGTAACTACCACTACTTGTAGGAAACATTTGTCCTATATATATATATAATAAATGTTATACTATTTTGTGTCATGCATGGCCATAAATACGGTCATCTATGATATATACTACTCTATGATACTATATATGCACTATGAAGGTACGTACGTAGTATCATACAATAGTATCATATGCATGATACTATATATAGTATATGATACTCCCCACTAATAAGGCTGGCCATAGTGGTAGTATCATAGCCGACGATGTCATGCACTCGAAAATAGCAAGTATGCTAATGTGGCAAAGAATTAAATATATATAGAGAGGGTTAGAGTAACATATAGGTAGATACTGTATCATGATAAATGCGATGCTAATTTGTGTCATGCATGGCAATAAATATGATCTATGATACTATAATCTATGTATTATACTATGCGCTATAATTAATTAAAGGTAGTATCATACACTAGTATCATATATATTGTATATGCATGATGCTAGTATATGACACTCTCCACTATACTCGTGATTTCTTACCGTGGAAAAGAATTGGAGGCAAAACTATGAACCCATGTTTTCATTCAAACAAAAATATGATGTTAGGCAATGTAAATGTTTTCAAAGAGCACACTGTTCACTCACGAAAGCCGTGTGTCCACTAAACCGTGGCCGATGCACCCTCCCCTCTGCCACGCGTGTGATTTGAGTCGTGCGTTCTAATTAGCCAGAACCCAAACCCCACGGATCGTACGTCTACACCGTTGGATTCTCCTTGATCGAACGACAATCCTCATCCCTTTGGACATCACATGTAAATGTTTTCAAATAGCCCTCCAAAAAAGTTTTCAAATAGCACACGGTTCACACACGAAAGTCATGTGCCTACCAAACCGTGGGCGATGCCCCCCCTTTGCTGCACGCGCGATCTGAGTCGTGCGTTCTGAGTGGCCAGAATCCAAACCCCACGGATCATACGTCTGCACCGTTGGATGCTCCCAGATCGAACGGCAATCCTCATCCCTTTCGACAGGAAATGCAGTCCAGCTAGGAATTAATTTATATGCCAAAATGCACGGTAAAAGCCAAAAACGTCTTACATATAGCACACGAGACCTGAAATGCGCCAGCAAATCAAACCCGTGGTATAATTGTGATTGCTTTACGTGGGAAAAATTTAGAGGCGAAACGATGAACTCAAGTCTTCATTTCAAACGAAATTATTCTGTTTGTGCACACGAGCGCTCAGAGGAAACCGTTTGCATAGGCCTTTCCACGCGCCCGGCGACCGGGGATATTTTTCACACTTTTCACCTAGGCCGCCAACACCCAGAGTCCCCAACACCCCCCACCGTCCACCCGCTTTCACTCAACTAGTCCACCCAATCTCCTTGGCCAGCTCCCCCTCCCCCAGATCAACAGCAGAACCCTCTCCGGCACCGCCGTGCTCACCCTAGCCATGTGCCCGCTCTTCGGCGTCAAGCCTACCTCCACTACCATTCCCAACATGTGGCGGCCCGCGCCTCGCCGTCTTCCTTTGCCCGGCAGCCTCCCTCGAGCATATCGATGCAGTAACCCTCGCCTCTCCTATGGTCCGACCAGGTTTGCATTAAGACGCCTGCTAGTTACTGCTCTCCATCGCGGTGAGGCATATTTCCTCGCAATCCCTCTTCCAATTTCCTTCCGTATGTTCCCAAATTGGCTATAAAACAACAGAGAGCGTATATATGTTCATTATCTACCTTCCTTACTACATATAAGTTGTATTTGTTCCAATAAGTTACTGCCTATTTACAGATCGCGGGCGCCCGAGTCACACAAACTTAACAAATTAGCCATACATTTTCTAAATTATTGCATGGCATGTTTAGAAGGCATGATACCAAGTAGTTAGTTTTATGCTTATCCTCCTTTCCTGAGTTTCGCATGTGTTCTCTGTAGATGCCGAGTAGCAGTGACATCACTCATGCTTCAGGCCATGTATCTTCATCTGATTCGGACAACCCTAGGTCTTCAGCAGACTGTGAGGGATCAAGTAATCTTGAACGGGATAGAGCTGCAACAATTACCCTTCCGGTCAGGACATGGAGGAACGCTCCAAGGAAGCTCGCACACCAGCCTAAAGGTGTATATGAAGTAACCGAGATTGATTCAAAGTCTTGGGCTCCAACTAAACCAGATAAAGCACCACGAGGTTCAGGAGCGTGTGTGGATTTGTTGGCAAGGCAAGGCTCAGCATTAATCTGCTGGGGTTTCAGAAGGCTGACACAGAAACACGACAAAGGATAGTCCGGGAGATCATGGATCAGTTCAACATTCCAGAGCTGCAGAGAATGCAGGTGGAACACGCTGCACTGAAGAAGGCTAGGGATGCTTGGAGAAACTGGAAGCACGTTTTGTGCAAGAAGTACTTGAGTGAAGGCAAGGTACTTGAGTGAAGGCAAGGACCCAATCCTCGCATACCCCCAAATTAGAAAGGCAGACTGGGCAGAATTCAAAAGGGTCAGGGCAACTAAAGAGTTTGCTGAGAAGAGTTTCAAGCAATCGGTTCTTCAGAAGAAGAACATACACCCCCACCGTACGGGTGTGGCAGGATACTACGGCATGAAACTGATATGGGAATAGGAGGACAAAGAAGCAGTAGCAGCGGGTGGGAATCCGGCCTTTAGTGAAATCAGGGGCGAACACGCCAGAGACTACATGCGGGCACGTGCAAAGAGGCGTGATGACGGAACTTATTACTTTGAAAACTCACGTGACGCCAAACTGTATGAAGTGATGTTAGAGGCTTCCAAGATCCCTAGAAGGTTCTATAGGAACTCAGGGCCATGTGACATTCTGTCCATTGCTCGGGAAATAAAAGATACCCCTGGTCGTGCAAGGGGTATAGGTTTTAATGTCCCGCACAAGAGGGCTTTCACACTCACCAAAGAAGAGAAGCTCAACATGAAAAAAGCGAGGAGTGAAATGAAGCCGAATGCATTGTATGAAAGGTTGATCAAGAAGATTTATCCGGCTATTCGAAAGGATGTTGAGGAGTCAATGATGATGCAGAAGACTCTAACACTGATAGATAGCCAGCAGATGGGAGGGGAGGCGGGCATGGAGGATGCTGTTTATTGCACGACAACACTGCACAAGAGTAGTTGTGCATTAGCTGACCCCAGCGACACTGAGACTGTAGCTGTTCGTGATGATGCTATATCTGATCTATCTGGAATGAAAGACAGACTGAAGGGCATGCTTACACATTATGAAGGTACATTAAGATGTGCAACAGCCTGGGTTTGCCCACCCTTCTTGGAAGATGGCCTCTTCTTGGATAATGTGCCATTGAAGCCGGGCTGTGTGAAGTGCTACATGACTAAAGTAAAGCCTGGATTCAATGAATTTGCCCTGAAGAATATCCTAGGAGACCTCGATGAGCAAAGGACCTTGGCAGAAACACTGTTACATCACATCTAGTGGCCACGAAAGGAAATAGAGTTGATCGATGAGATCCCTGAAGCCCCGCCAAGGGCAACCACTGTCACCCCTCAACCGGTGACGCTCTCCTTGCCACAGCAGCTCTGGGGGGCTAATGCATCAACTTGTGATCAGCCGACCCGACTTTGTGGCGTACAGGCCATGTCATCCTCCGCCCCAAAGCAGCCAGTGGCAAGGCCTACCGCTACTGAAGACGCACCACCGGTTCATATGCCGCCCGCTGAAGCAGCAGGAGGAGACCCAGCTGCAGCACATGCCCAGCAGACCAACCTAGTGGAACAGACTGCTAAGCAGTCTGATGCCTCGGAACCTCCTGCTAAGCAGTCTGTAGGTCCAGAACTGACTCCTCATTAGTCCCTTGGTCCACAGTCGCGTGATCAGCATACCAATGCATCAGCACTTCCTACTCAGCAAACCAACGCGTTGGCACGGCCTCCTCAGCACATCGACAAGTTGGCACCACCTGCGCAGAAACCCGACTGTCGGAGTAAATGACCATGGGTAGCCTCATCACCCTCCCATGGTATTTCAAGACATCGGGGCCGGCTGCGCCCCTCAAGAATCAAAGACCAAAGCGCCGCCTTCTTGCGGCCGACTGGTCCAAGCGGCCGGCTGCCAGAAGACGGCAAGGACCAGAAGACAGCCTCGAGGTGGGCCGGCTCCTAGTAGGCGGCCCCAAGCGCCCTCAAAGTTTGCACCACATCATGACAATGAGACGGTGTGTGGCTACAGTGCAGCCTGCCACCCCTGAATCCAGGGCGGATCATGGCCACAGTGCAGTGTACTGGGCGGACATCCCCGCCCGGCGCAGCACTGTTGCCACGTAGCCCATGACATCACCCATGGCAGAGAAAGCCATGCTCCCACTACGGGCTGTTGGTAACGCCCACGCGCAGTGGGCCCTACCTTTTAGTGAGAAGCCAGAAGGCGGCGAGCTCGGACCAGTCGGCATGAGGGGAGGCCGACTCTCAGCAAGCAGCCCTCTCCCTCCCTCAAAGTTTGTGCGCCATTAATTAGAAGAGATGGGGAGTGGCTACAGTGATCGCCCGCAAGGCGGCGGTACTACAGCCATGCCTCCCGGACAAAGAACACATCATCAGTGCCATTGCCACAGTGCTAAGCAGCCGGCAGGACCCGCCAGCGGCGGGCGCGGCCTGTCGGCCAAGTATGAGATAGCCGGCGGGACCCACCAGGCGGCGGGCCCCAACGGCCGGCGGAGAAGCCGGCGACCATGGACACTGACAGCCGGGTCCTACACCCGGCCAGATTACCTTTGTACCTCTGGGGGTAGGCCTATGTAAACCCCCCAGGGCACCCATGCAAAGGGTTCAGACCTTAGTCCACCCACACACATACAAAGAGAGAGGAAGCTAGGGCTAGCCTTGTTCTTCTTCCCCCTCTAGAGAAACAGCTCAAGGAGCAAGCTTGTAGCCACCATTGTTGCTTGAGTGATCATGCGGAGACCCCGCAGTGCAGGAGTAGGGGTGCTATCTCCTAGGAGAGCCCCGAACCTGGGTAAGATTCGCCAGCGGGCATGTTTGCACCTTATCCTGTTTCCTGGCACCGGCGACGTATTATTTGCCCCCTCCATGATACGCCATCCTTTGGCATATGTCGCACGACACCGCCGACACCGACATAGCTTCAACGCATGGTCAGCAGTCTGATGCCTCTACTCCTACAGCCCAGCAGTCCGTCACAGCAGCACCACCAGCTCAGTGGTCCGGCATAGATAAACCGTTTGCTAAGCAGTCTGTCCAAGCTTCACCGTCTGCTCGACAGTCTACCTTGCAGGAAACCAGACGTTCTGCAAAAAATGCTTCAAGTACCAAGAAGGAAGTGGCCAAAAAGGCTACACCCACGACCACAAGGAAGCGCGGCGGGAGAGTGAAGGGGAAAGGGAACGATTGCCTCTTACTTAAAGCACTCATCGCCCATGAAGAAGTATGTTTGTTGCTTGCTAAAAGTAAAGTAGACGTACTTGATGCATGCAATTACGTCCATGGCCGGCCATTTCTTGTTGGCGAATACTTTGATGAGTGCAGCTCCAGTTGCCGCGAGTTACATGAATATTGCATGGATCAAATGTCACCAGGTCTTCATGGTTTGCTAGTCCACTACAATAGAGATCATTTCCGACACGATGCTAGTTTCATCAATGTGAGTTTCAAGGACTTACATCTCTTCATCAACTTCAACGTGCTCGATGCCACTCTTTTTAGATGCCTGATTTTGTAAGTACTTAACAAAGTCTGATCAACTTCTCCATACAAGGTTGTAAATGATAAAGCGCTAACTGCATTATATTCCTCTCAGGGGATTGAACGCACAGAGAAGAAAAAGGGAGGGTGTGTATTTCATAGATCCTGAATTAGCAAATGGAACAACAATACATGGTAAGGACCAACGGGACTGGGCCGTTAACACGGTCGACCGTCTCCTCGAAAACACGTCCCATGAAGGATCATTTCTCTGGCCATATCATGAGTCAAGTAAACAACCACGCATACACTTATTGTCTTTGTGATTTCGACATAATTCGTAAGTTCATGGCTTTCTTAATTGATACGTCTCCAACGTATCTATAATTTTTTATTGTTCCATGCTATATTATATTTTGTTTTGGATGTTTAATGGGCTTATTTATACACTTTTATATTATTTTTGGGACTAACCTATTAACCGGAGGCCCAGCCCAAATTGCTGTTTTTTTGCCTATTTCAGTGTTTCGTAGAAAAAGAATATCAAACGGAGTCCAAATGGAATGAAACCTTCGCGAGCGTGATTTTTGGAACAAACGTGATCCAGAGGACTTGGAGTGGACGTCAAGCAACCAACGAGGAGGCCACGAGGCAGGGGGCGCGCCTACCCCCTGGGCGCGCCCTCCACCCTCGTGGGGCCCTCGTGGCTCCAACGACCTACTTCTTCCTCCTATATATACCTACGTACCCCCAACCCATCGAGGAGCACCACGAAAACCTAATTCCACCGCCGCAACCTTCTGTACCCGTGAGATCCCATCTTGGGGCCTTTTCCGGCGCTCCGCCGGAGGGGGCATTGATCATGGAGGGCTTCTACATCAACACCATAGCCTCTCCGATGATGTGTGAGTAGTTTACCTCAGACCTTCGGGTCCATAGTTATTAGCTAGATGGCTTCTTCTCTCTCTTTGGATCTCAATACAAAGTTCTCCTCGATTCTCTTGGAGATCTATTTGATGTAATCTTCTTTTGTGGTGTGTTTGTCGAGATCCGATGAATTGTGCGTTTATGATCAAGATTATCTATGAACAATATTTGAATCTCCTCTGAATTCTTTTATGTATGATTGGTTATCTTTGCAAGTCTCTTCGAATTATCAGTTTGGTTTCGCCTACTAGATTGATCTTTCTTGCAATGGGAGAAGTGCTTAGCTTTGGGTTCAATCTTGCGGTGCTCGATCCCAGTGACAGTAGGGGAAACGACACGTATTGTATTGTTGCCATCGAGGATAAAAAGATGGGGTTTATATCATATTGCATGAGTTTATCCCTCTACATCATGTCATCTTGCTTAAAGCGTTACTCCGTTCTTATGAACTTAATACTCTAGATGCATGCTGGATAGCGGTCGATGTGTGGAGTAATAGTAGTATATGCAGGTAGGAGTCGGTCTACTTGTCACGGACGTGATGCCTATATACATGATCATACCTAGATATTCTCATAACTATGCTCAATTCTATCAATTGCTCGACAGTAATTCGTTTACCCACCGTAATACTTATGCTATCTTGAGAGAAGCCACTAGTGAAACCTATGGCCCCGGGGTCTATTTTCCATCATATTAATCTCCCGTCAACAAGGTATTTTTATCTTTGTTTATTTTGCTTTCTTTACTTTCAGTCTTTATCATAAAAATACCAAAAATATTATCTTATCATCTCTATCAGATCTCACTTTTGCAAGTGGCCGTGAAGGGATTGACAACCCCTTTATCGCGTTGGTTGCAAGGTTCTTATTTATTTGTGTAGGTACGAGGGACTTAAGCGTGCCTCCTACTGGATTGATACCTTGGTTCTCAAAAACTGAGGGAAATACTTACGCTACTTTGCTGCATCACCCTTTCCTCTTCAAGGGAAAACCAACGCAGTGCTCAAGAGCTAGCATTAATATGTAGCGATCACTGGATATTGGTATTCATTGTTCCAAACAAGAACACAGTTTACTACATCGATTCTCTCAGAGAGTCAACAAACGCTCAGGATCTGACGCATCTTCAGCAATTCATGGTTACGTATTGAATTCTATGATGTTGAAATTAATTTTCATTCATATCTAGTTCAATAATTGATGTTGTCAAAATTCTTCATCATTTGCAGTGTGCTCGCATTGTGGAAAACTAAACCAGGGAACCTGTTCAAGAGGGAACTACCTCTGCAGCACGAGATCGTTTCTCCAGTAACACATCGAAATCCGTTATTTTTGGAAAATTTATCAAACAGTCTGCAAATACCTTTCCTTACGCTAGTCAAATGTTCAAGCTTCTAAATAAACCTCTTTGTATTTTGTCCAAAGTAAAAATAATACATGTAAGACCGGTTAGGTTGTTCCTAACAGGACAAATACATGACTAATTCTGTACAAAAAAATTCAGTGTCGTCAGCAAGAAGCAGGGACCAACCTTTGTGAATACTATGTTTGAAGACACATGATCTCCATCTGCAAATCTGCTGATAGTTGTGACGATCCTCGCGAATTAGTACCAGTAAGTCTATCTTAATTAATATCATCTACTCCACTCATATGGCACATTCTCATCTTAAAAAAACTGCAGCTCATCTTAAAACCGAGGACCCCTAAACCGCCCCCGGCTGGTGAATTGCTGATGGTTCCGAGATTTATCAATGACTTCTTCCTGGATCACTACATCAATCCCACTGGTGATAATGAAGATTTTAGCATACCTTCTCCTAAAACATTGAGTAAGAGTTAGCCGCTAAACATATAACGCATGGATCCATTGTTTTCCATCTGATGTGGTCTTCATATTTCGTACACTATCTTAATTAGGTAATGCACATATGTGTGGAAAAATCATTGGAATTTAGCTACCATATGTTCAATTGCAATTGTTGCGAAATCTGATGAATGTTCTTCCTGTGGACACAATTTGTTCAATTGAATATTGTGGCGAATTTGCTTTTTGTGTGCCGATTCAAAATGGGATATTTTTGTTTATTTGTTCAATTGAATATTGTGGTGAATTTGCTTTTTGCGTGCCTGTGGCACCCCGGCTCAGAGAAACCGGAACGCCCCATATTCCAGCCTAGAGATCGAGGAGAAGTCTTCTGGAATACGGCACTACTTAGCATAGAACAAATCAGCTCTTTATTGCAATCTATTGGGGTACAAGGGGATTACATCGGCACGGCGACGCTACGCCTGCCACGGTTGCTCTATGCAAGCAGCAGAACAACACGACGCAGCGGAATGACTACTGGTAGCGGAACAGCGACGACGGTGGTGAACTCCACTCCGCAGGGACTCTGGCTGGAATGCTTATCCTAGCGCGCAAACAAGGGATCCACGACAAACAAGCAATCATATCTGGCATGACCTGCAAACTGGCATGACACGCCAGGTCAGTACATTGAATGTACTTGCAAGCTCACAGCAACCAAAGCAATCAAGACAAACAATAGCATGGCAATTACAGGTTAACAAGGATTAACATGGTATTATCGGATCAATCATAGCATGAACAAGATGATACAGCTAGAACAATACGACCATGGCATAAACATATGAGCATGATAATACTAGCATGCAACATGATGACGCTATCATGCACCAACTTACTCTGCTCGGGTTACATCGTAACCATCACCTGCACAAACTTACCATCACAGATATCACACAATCATCTCAGGATCCAATCAAGCTTGGTATTAACAATACCATAGTAATCATTTATGACCACAAGGAGCTTGACCTTTACCCTTGACTCTTGCATAACATCACAAATATCCAACAAGTCGGTATTCACGATACCACAGTGATCCTCTCACGATCACATAAATATCACCCAACTTCTTTCAGCACCGAACCGGGGTTGTCATTAAGCACATTATTATTACTGTTGACCCATAGTGTGACCGACACGAACTGGGCCCTTATCCGCGGGCGCGGCTAACGATAGATTTAACACACTCTCTCTGCAGAGGTTAGCACACTGTACCCACACCACGGAACCCATGGTCTCGCACTCCCATACGTGCGGACACGGTGTTCCGACAAAACCGATCTGCTGCCATGACACTCCCCAGCCACTCCGGCCAACTCCCCTTTGGGCTAGGTCCTGGGTGGCCCCGTGCCTACCAAAGGCACCAACGGCCACCGTCATGGCAAAACGGTCCCAAACGGGGACAAGGATCCATACTCAACAACGGGCACACAAGGCTTATGCCGTCCTACCTGGCCAAGGTAGCGCCCGCACATAACCTTCCCTCGCGGGAGGCACCGGTGAGAGGCATGACAATAGACCTAGTTAGGGCCTTCCCATAAGGCAAACGTGGTTGCACTGGTCAGCTCGATATGGTGGCACCATGACTCAGCCAACAGTTGTTCAAGTTTAATTTAATCCGGTTAAACTTGAATGCAATATGCTGAGCCATGACAAAAATAACAGGATGCAACTACAATGCATGAACATGATATCAAAATAAGCATGGAGGTGTAACATAATCAACGAGCATAACAACAACATTTGAGCATTTATCCAGATGAGCATGGCATCCTACGAGCATGAATATCACAACTAGAACATTACTCATAGCATAACATGACTACTAGCGTCAGCAATAACTACCATGCATTAACATAACGATAAACTACCATGCAAGCATTTAACCAACTGGGTGCAAAAGAACATGCATAAGAACGGTACTCGAAACAGACGATAATCATGCACCGAAGACCATCACAAGCATGTACTACTACCAAGCATGGTAATAAGAAAGTACTACTAGCAAGTAGTTCATGATAACAGAGTGCAAGAAAACATAGCATGATGGTAAACACCGATCCATAAGCATAAACGAAATAACGACAGCAGTAGCAAAACAATCAAACAGTTATTAAAGATTCAAGTTGAAAACCAATGCTTCTGCATGGCTATCATGCAAATGGTGGTTGTGGCTTGCCTGGGGATGGAGAAGGCTCCGGGAAGAAGTGCGGAATGACCGCGGAAAGAATCGCCGGAAAGGGTACTCTCTCGGAGGGGGCTGATTAGGGGCAAGGGCAAAATGGTCAATTCCAGTATCTCAAACCATAATGAAAAAGGTACCAAAAGTTCGGGCTCGACGAGACAAAGAAGTAGGCTTTGAATTCACCTCATTTGGAGTTACGGGTAAAAAGATACGACCGTTTAAAGCTCAGGGACCAATCTGTAGCAAAAATATTCACAAACAGGTCCCTGGCTAATTAAAACGAACGCGCCTTTCTCAGAAATACGCTTCCCAGAGAGGAAGCGCATTCTGGCCCGAAGAAGAGGAAGAGTACGCTTTTGGCTTAAGGAAGGCGTATTCCAGGAAATACGCGGCCACTTATCCACGTCGGCGCCCGGGGTCAACGCCTTGTTAGGCTGACCGGTGGGGCCGTGAGGATGGCGGGGCTGGGGTCGTCTCCTTCTTCCTCACCCCGCCGTTCGCCCGATGCAGAGGAGGGGCTTGCGCTCCGGCGGCGACCTCCGGCGGCACGGGCCACCTCAGGCGGCGCCCGACCTAGCGGGGTGCTCAGAGGGACGCGGCACACCCGCCTGGTGGGTACACACTCGCCAGAGAGCCCTGGCACGAGCGGAACACCGGCGCGGCGACCGAAGACAGACGGGGACGGGCAGGGTACTCCAATGGGGAAGAAGAGAGGGCAAGGCTACGGGGAGGTTCACCGGAGTGGTGGGGGTCTACTGGTGGTGGTGGAAGGGCGGGGAGGGCTCAGCTCGAGCTAATTTTGGCCGGAGGGGACGGCGGCCATGGCGACGAACCGGAGAAGGGAGAGCTCCTGGAGGCTAAGAGGCTAGGAAGGTTCCCGGGAGCGAGGTGAGGCTGCTGGAGTGCTCGGGCTGCGCGGGGAGGGCTACTTATAGCCGTGCGAGGTCATGGCCGAGCTGGCGTCGCCGCGGACGTGTGGACGGCGCCGCGGACGCGTGTGCTCGCGCATGAGCTCGGGGAAGACGACGCGGAGGGAACGGACGAGCGCCAGAGGTCACGGAGACGAGCGGAGCTCGGGGACAAGAGAGGGAAGCTGCCGCGGCGCGAACCGAGCCGGTCGACTACAGTTCGCCCGTGGGCACACGGCGACGAGCGCCAGCGAGGAGGCTTCGGGAGGGGGAGACGGCTCTAGGGGAACGGCGACAATGCGGGCTAGCTGTTGGACACGACGAGGCGCGCGAGCACGACGAACCGAGGAGGGGCCCGAGCAAAACGTCACTCAGCTCGCGTCCATGGCGTGCCAGGGCGGTGGTCACCGCGTGAGCTGGCAAGGAGAAGAGGCCAAGGGATGCCCTGAGATGTCTAGTGATTAGTCCTTGCATACTAGAGGCCGAGGGAGGTGATGGATCACGCATAAGTGTAGGGAGCAAAGGGGAGCAAGCTCGACAAGGTTGCTGTATCAAATTTGGCCGAGCACTGCTGATCAACAGGGAAGGGCTTGGAGCCAAACGAGTTGTCTGGTGTGATTATCTACGGAAGAACTATGATCCTGGAGATTTGGAGGTGATTTGGACCAAGAATTAATATAGTTGCTTTGCAACTGCATAATCTGGTCCAAAATAGAAATCATGATGATGCACTCAAATGGTGAAGCCACTTGAGCTGAACTTGGGCAGGGCAGAGTTATTTGGTCATATGAAGATGATGAAAAAGGTTTCACACCATTTGGATAAACCAAAATGGTACTTCCTTCACAAACATCCCCACTGACCAGAAACTTGCAGAAATGCTAGAGGGAAAATGGCTAAATGGATTGAGCCACAACTTGGTGGAGGGAGTTTATATGGATAGGAGAACGCCTAGAAAAATTTACAGCCATAATGAAGCAAGATAAAATATACTTGCTTCACAAACTGAAATTTTGGACAGAATCAAAGATTTGAAGCTGTGCTCACATGGAGGCATTAAATGAGCTCAACTTTGGTGGAGGGCTATGATTTGATGATATGAAAGACCATGCAAAAGTGCAACTCATTTGGATATGCCTAGCTTGTATCTCCTTCACAAAGTTTCTTTCTGGACAGAAACTTTGGAAAATCATAATTAAATGACTACTAGGCAAATGAGGTTGAATTTTGGCATGTGGCAAAGATATGGACAGGAAAATATGTCCAAGAAGTTTGGAGTCAATCGGGAAGAGATAAATAGCACTTAATTCACAAAGTGCCATTTAGGACAGAATAGGAAAATAATTATTGGGGAATTATTTTGAACATGGGAATGAAAAAGTTTTGCCATATTTGATGAATATAGGACCCAAACAATTTATGAGAATTATTTGGGAATTTTAGGAGTGATGGAAATATAGGTTGCTTCACAACCTAGGGCAATTAGGGTTATTCCTTTAATAGAAAAGGAATATTCCCAATAAAAAGAATATTGGGATTTGGTCCAAGGATGGAAATGGAAAGGTATAGGGAAGGATTTGAGGATGACAAGCCACTCTGGAAACAAAGAAGAGGTCATCTTCTTCAGTTTTCAGACCACAAAGCCACAGAGAAAGAAAACTCAAACAAAAACCTCAGAAAAACAAAAGAAAAAGAAAGGGCCAAAAATCAGGCTGTGACAGTGCCAATTCAAAATGGGATATTTTTGTTTTAACCTAGCAATTGCTCCGCACAGGGTTCAACTAAATGAGTGTGTGCGATCCACATCGAAAAGCATACGTCAATCATAGCGGAACCGTCGGTGATACACAGCAGATCGCAAAAAAATTGCAGCGCTACTACGTGTGCGTAGGGTCTCCGGAACCTTTTGTGATATCGTGTTATCGCACACGAGAACTGGGAGTAAACAGTGCCCAATGTAAAATACAATCCCAGTCATAATTTTTCAGGAAACGTGTGGGAACCCAAAAAAAAAGCACACGTCACTCTTGCGTCAACTGTCGGTGATACCCAACAAATCACAAATGGTCTGCGGCACTTGTATGTGTGCGAAGGGGCTCCTGAACCGTTTGTGATAGAACATTATCGCAGACGGTAATTGTTGGCATACGTGTGCGTTGGAGTCTAGCATGGTAGACGGGTTATGCAGAAAACTCATGTGTGATGGGGCACAAATCGCACACAGTTCATATGTTGGCCCATGTGCCTTACATACTGTTTCCCAAACGGTTCATTATGACAGACCGTATGGTTTCACTGCGTCATTAGAAACGTTTAATCACCGATACCACATGTGCGAAAGAATTTAGTGTGTGTTGCATCGCACACGATTACATTTTGGAAGCCCTCTGGATCACTGCTCCATATCCCCGAATGTTTCTGGTTCGTGTGGGAAGGGCACCCTATCGCACACACTCACTTGGCGACGGTCCCAAATGCCGTCGCGGAAAGTGGTTAAAAATAGTTTGTATAGCACCGACGCATACCAGTGATTTTTCTTCCTCTGAAAAATTTCTGAAATTTTTAATGACTCAAAATAAAAGTGAACCAAACTCAACAAGATTGATAGCAACTACTCCCACAAGTGTCTAGAGGCTATATCATGCAACAAAACTACTTTGGAACATATAAATTTGACATGCAAGCTCAAGATCAAGGTCACCATAGCAGCAAATATTTGCAATATATAAAGCACTAGAACAAAAACTAATTGGACCATTGTAGGAGTCACATACACGTGTTTGAGAAATGGTGGGATTTTTCTGGAGGAAGACAAAGTGGATGGGTGCTGGAATAAGTGAAGGGGACCCACGTGGGACCCACAAGCCCTGTAGGCCCAGGAGGGTGGGCGCGCCCTGTGGGCTTGTGGCCCACTGGTGCACCTCCCCTGAGGTGTTTTCTGTGCCAAAAATTCTTAAATATTGTAGGAAAAATCATACTAAATTTTCAGGGCATTTGGAGAGCTTTTATTTTTTGGTCATTTTTTATTGCATAGATAATTAAGAAAACAAAATAATAATAATAATATTTTTACTTTATTAATTCTAAATAACAGAAAGTAAAAAGTAGGTACATAAAGTTGTGTTTACTAAATTCATCCATCTCATGCCCATCAAAAGGAATCCATTAATAGTTGATCAAGTCTTGTTAACAAACTTCTTCCGAATGACATGAAACCGGAGAATGTTTTTATAACACTAGGTTACCTCAATGGGGATATGCATGTCCCCGACAATAAGAATATCATATTTCTTTTTGACAGTAGGAATAGGGAATTCAAAACCTCCAATAGCAATAGTTGAATTTTTTTCCAATATAATTGATGCTATTCACTTGAGGTTGTTTCTTCAGAAAGTGTACCGTATGCTCATTACCATTAACATGAAAAGTGATATTGGTCTTGTTGCAATCAATAACAGCCCCTGAAGTATTCAAAAAGGGTCTGCCAAGGATGATCGACATACTGTCGTCCTCGGTATATCAAGAATAAGTTTGTTAAGATAGTAACATTTGTAACTACGACAGGTACATCCTCACAAATGCCGATGGGCATAGCAGTAGATTTATTGGCCATTTGCAAAGAGATTTCAGTTGGTGTCAACTTATTCAAATCAAGTCTACGATATAAAGAGAAAGGCATAACAGTAACACCAGCTCCCAAATCACATAAAGCAGTTTTAACATAGTTTCTTTTAATGGAGCATGGTATAGTTGGTATTCCTGGATCTCCTAGTTTCTTTGGTATTCCACCCTTAAATGTATAATTAGCAAGCATGGTGGAAATTTCAGCTTCGGTATCTTTCTCTTATTTGTAACAGTATCTTTCATATACTTAGCATAAGGATACATTTTCAGGATATCAGTCAAACGCAAGCGCGAAAAGACATGTCTAAGTATTTCAACAAAGTGCTCAAATTCTTCATCATCCTTTTTCTTGTATGGTTTAGGGGGAAAGGGCATGGGTTTCTGAACCCATGGTTCTCTTTCTTTACCATGTTTCATGGCAATGAAGTCCCTTTTGTCATATCTTCAATTTTTAGGTTGTGGGTTATCAAGATCAATAGCAGGTTCTATCTCCACGTCATTATCATTTCTAGGTTGAGCATCAACATGAACATCATCATTAATATTATCACTAGGCTCATGTTCATCACCAGATTATGTTTCAGCGTCAGAAATAGAAATATCATTTGGATTCTCAGGTGTGTCTATAACATATTCACTAGAAGCATGCAAAGTCCTATCATCATTCTTTTTATTTTTATTACTAGGAGGACTAGGTGTATCAGTATTAATTCTCTAAGAGTCTAGCTCAACTCTCTTAGGGTGGCCTTTAGGATACAAGGGTTCCTGGGTCATTTTACCACCTCTAGTCATAACTCTAACAACATGATCATTCATCTTATTATTCATTTCATTAAGCAAATCATTTTATGCCTTGAGGACTTGTTCTACTTGAGTTTTTTTTACCATGGAAGCATGTTTACTAACAATCTTGAGATCATTAACAGTTCTACACATATAATCACCCAAGCGTTCAAGCATAAAAGCATTTCTTTTCAATTGTCTACTAACATATGCATTGAAGTTTTCTTGTTTAACAATAAAGTTATCAAATTCATCCAAGCATTGACTAGCAGATTTATTATGAGGAATATCACCTTCATCAAAACTATAGAGAGAATTTACCTCCACGACCTGTGTCGGAGTATTAAGACCATTTATTTCTTCAATAGGTGGCAAATTCTTAACATCTTCAGCTTTAATACCTTTTTATTTCATAGATTTCTTTGCCTCTTGCATATCTTCAGGACTGAGAAATATAATACCCCTCTTCTTCGGAGTTGGCTCAGGAGGTGGTTCAGGAAGAGTCCAATCATTATCATTACTCAAGATATTATTCAATAGTACTTCAGCTTGTTCAACAGTTCATTCCCTGAAAAGACAACCAACACAACTATCTAGGTGGTCCCTAGAAGCATCGGTTAATCCCTTATAAAAGATATTAAGTATTTCATTTTTATTGAGAGGATGATCTGGCAAAGCATAAGTAATTGGAGAAGCCTCCCCCAAGCTTGTGGGAGACTCTCTTCTTCAATTTGCACAAAATTAAATATTTCCTGTAAAGCAGCTTGTTTCTAATAAGCAGGAAAATATTTTTAAGAGAAGTAGTATATCATATCCTGGGGACTACGCACACAACTAGAGGCAAAAGAATTAAACCATATCTTAGCATCACCCTTTAACGAGAAAGGAAATAACTTAAGAATATATTAATAGCGATTTTTTTCCTCATGAGCAAATAGGGTGGCTATGTCATTCAGTTTAGTAAGATGTGCCACAACAGTTTTAGATTCATAACCATGGAAAGGACCAGATTCAACCAAAGTAATTAACTCGGGATCGATAGAGAACTCATAATTCTTATCAGTAACAAAGATAGGTGAAGTAGAAAACTTAGGATCATATTGCATTCTAGCATTCAAAGATTTTTCTTTCCATTTGCAAAGTAATTTCTTAAGATCATCTCTATCCTTACAAGCAAGAAAGTCCCTAGCTACCTATCCATCCATAACATAACCCTCAAGCATAACAGTCAATTCATATCTAGGAGAGCTAGGTCCAACAGGTGTTTCAAAGTGTTCAGTTTCCATAATTTCATCACTTCCATAAATATCATCAGTTTCGGCATTCTCAATACCTTTAGCTCTAGCAAGTTGTTCATCAAGAAATTCACCCAGTGGCAAAGTATTATCAAGCAAAGTAGTAGTATCATAATAAGCATCATGCATAACAGAAGTAGTATCATCAATTACTTGCGACATATCAGAATTAGTAGCAGGTGTAGGTGTCGCAAGCTTACTAAAAACATAAGGTGAATCAAGTGCAGAGCTAGATGGCAGTTCCTTACCTCCCCTAATAGTAGAGGGAAAAATCTTGGTTCTAGTATCTTTCATATTGCTCATAGTGATCAACAGATATAAATCCCAATTGACTCAGCAAATATAGCTACGCTCCCCGGCAACGGCGCCAGAAAAAGGTCTTGATAACACACAAGTATAGGGGATCGCAACAATTTTTGAGGGTAGAGTATTCAACCCAAATTTATTGATTTGACACAAGGGGAGCCAAAGAATATTCACGAGTATTAGCAGTTGAGTTGTCAATTCAACCACACCTGAAAGTCTTAATATCTGCAGCAAAGTATTTAGTAGCAAAGTAGTATGGATGTAACAGTAACGGTGGCAAAAGTAACAGTAGCAGTTTGTAGTGATTGTAACAGCAGTAGCAACGACACTTAGCAAAGATCAATATGTGAAAAGCTTGTAGGCATTGGATCGGCAATGATAATTGTGTTGGATAATATTCATCATGTAGCAGTCATAACCTAGGGTGACATAGAACAAGCTCCAATTCATCAATATAATGCAGGCATGTATTCCCTATATAGTCATATGTGCTTATGGAAAAGAACTTGCATGACATCTTTTGTCCTACCCTCCCGTGGAAGCGGGGTCCTAATGGAAACTAAGGGATATTAAGGCCTCCTTTTAATAGAGAACCGGACCAAAGCATTAGCACTTAGTGAATACATGAGCTCCTCAAACTACGGTAATCACCGAAAAGAATCCCAATTATTGCCACCTTGGGGTATGCTGATCATAACTCATAATATGTGTCTACAACTTGCAAGATAGGATCAAGAACACAAATATATTCATGAAAACATAATAGGTTCAGATCTGAATCATGGCACTCGGGCCCTAGTGACAAGCATTAAGCATAGAAAAGTCATAGCAACATCAATCTCAGAACATAGTGATACTAGGGATCAAACCCTAACAAAACTAACTCGATTAAATGATAAATCTCATCGAACCCATCATCATCCAGCAAGCCTACGATGGAATTACTCACACATGGCGGTGAGCATCATGAAATTGGTGATGGAGGAAGGTTGGTGATGATGGCAACGAATCTGCCTCTCCGGAGCCCTGAACGGACACTAGATCAGCCCTCCCGATGAAGAACAGGAGGCGGCGGTGGCTTTGTACCGTAAAACGCGATGAATCCTTCTCTCTGATTTCTTTTCTCCGTGAATAGGTACTTACAGAGTTGGAGTAGGGTCGGAGGAGGTCCATAGGGCCCACAAAACTGCAGGGCACCCCCCAGGGCTTGTGGCCTCTGGGTGGCCCCCTCTTGTAACTTCTTGTGGCAGTATTTTTATATATTCCACAAAAAATCTCCGTAAATTTTTAGGTCAATTCGAGAACTTTACTTTCTGCACAAAACTAACACCATGGCAATTCTGCAGAAAACAGCGTCAGTCCGGGTTAGTTCCATTAGAATTATGAAAATTAGAGTCCAAACAAGGGCAAAAGAGTTTGGAAAAGTACATACGATGGAGACATATCATCATCACATGTCATTATCTTCGACGTGAATGTCTTCATGAACCACCATTGTCTTCAATGTATTCATACATTTTTGGAGATCATCTCTGATAGGTAAACCGAATCAATGGGGGACTTTTACCTGGGTTCTCCTGTGAATCTCACAAACACATTAGTCCCTCAACCAATTTATCGTCGATAGTCCCCAAATAGGTATAAGCGAGGAATCAAACTATTTGTGAAGCATAAGTGAAGGTACTTGCAAATAATGAGATGCACAGAAGGAAAGATCCAGATTTGGAAGTAGTAAAACAACTTTCTGAAGATTTAGTAAGTTCATTGGATCGAATAAACGGTGAAAAGTAAGCCTTTATTTATCGCTCAAGAACAGATGAAGAACTGCTAGACGAGGTGGGATAGAGGCCCAACAGCTCAATCTCCCGTGCCCTAACTTTTCGGTGGAAGACGGCTACGGCGGCGGCGGGATGAAGAAGCCCGGGAACGGCGTGAAGACGACGTCAGAGAAGTCGCAGCAGCGAAGCACTTCGGCTCCGGCGACGACGAGAGCTAGCGTCGGTGCTAGGGTTTTGTGCAAGACAGCGAGGAGAGTAAGGAAATAATGACTGTAGTGAAATTACTCAGCTACCCCTGGCATTACACATCTGGGCGACACGTGGCACGCATGCTACAGTTTATAAACTATGCCATGACCCCACATACACCTGGTATGATGGGCGGTCGTTCCGCCTTCTCCGGATTCCAGCATAAAGGATAGGATATTAAATGTGTTTTAAAAGTTTATCTCTTAATCTTCGAGTGACAAGGACATAGTGAAGACAATCGACACGTGTCAACAGAATGCATATGAAGATTTAGAGAGAGTAGGAGAGATAAGCACAGATGGGGTTCGTGTCCGATCACATTCACTTAGTGCAGAAAATGGGAACTTGAAGACATAGCTATAAGTGAATGATGTAGATGACAGAACGTATATATATATATATATATATATATATATATATATATATATATATATATATATATAGTAATATTATTCATCATCCAGGATGCAGAATAAGTTATTATTCACTGGAGATAATCTTACAATAGCTTCCTTCCTAAATAAATTACCTTTAGAATATAAGTAGTACATTCATATTAATTCAGTATGTAAAGTTTGGTATAAGAAAACAAAAATATAGGTCATAAGACCAGAAAAATCGCATTTTATGTATGTTTTACAGTATGTTTTTACATTTCTAACTTTACGTAACATAAAATATTTTTCACGGTGAGTACATATTTTCTTACGTTCTCTTTTTATGTATGAAATAAGGCAAAATTTACGAAACGTAAAAATACACTGCATTGATGTCAAAATAGAGAGGGGGTGAAGAATAACTATTCCTCAGGGTGACAAATAGCGCGACCCTTATAAACACTATTCTGATCACGGGATCAGAATATTATTCTGATCACAACATGAACTTCCTGAGTTACGCAGCCTAAACTTCCCTCTGTAGGAACCCGACCTTCGGGCTATCTTCGCAACTGTGTCTCCCCGCGCGAATTATTCTGGTCAGTCGTGTTTTACGTGATATAAGTGTAATCCAGAAACAGTTTTGAGCAACTAGATGCCCGTTTTAAATAGGAATCTCACTCATTGGCGGATTTTGTTCTCGGTCGTGATGAACTTGCGTCTTTTGCAATTTTACTATCTGAGTTGTTCGACCCGAGCTTCCCCTGGTGCTAGGTTGAACTTCCACCAACACTGCCCAAACGGGGCTTGCGATATACCGTTGGAAACCTATGGACATGACTATCATGACCCAAGTTAAATTTTTGGCAAAATGTAAGCGGTTTAAGAGCAGTTTTCAAAACCGGTTTTTCTTCATACAAAAAACGTGAATCGTATTTTCGATCGCATTTCTAAACCGTTTATCGGAATGAGGCAAATAATATGGCTTTGGAAAGCTGTTGCAAAACCACTCCTTCCACATGTTGAAAGTTTTCTCTGATTCTCTATGGTTAAAGAGTAATTTGGAAGATCATAAAATTTTGCAAAATGAACAACCGAGATCGTATTTTCGATGTCATTTCTAAACGGCTAACCCAATTGAGGCATATAATATGGCATTGGAAAGCTTATGAAAATGTGCTACTTTTTCATGTTGAAAGTTTTCTCTGATTCCTGGCCGTATTCAAGTAATTTTGAAAACAACGAGATCATGCGTTCTGCCCTTATCGCGAAACAGATTCTTCGAAAATGCACTGCGTGAAGAACTTGAACTTCTCGGCATGTCTACTTGAACTTCACTCTGTTTTTCACGTGCTTTTTTGGCTCGTAGCTCTCCATCCACTCACCGGAATTGAGCAAGTGATATACCGATGGAAAGCTATTGTAAACACGCAACTTTCCCGTGTTGATCATTTTTTCATACTCGCGACGGTTTTAAAAGTTTTTCATCTGAAGTTCATTCAGTGGAGTAGTTGAACTTCCTACTATTTTCACGTTGAACTTTTGTGACGTATTTTTGTTTGTAATTTTTCTCATCCATTCGTCAGTGTTACACAAATGATATTCCTTTTGTACAAACCTCTCTCACAATAATTTTTTTAACTTTCTCCGACAGAGGAATTGAACTTATAACAACAACAAAATTGGACTTTGCCTTTTAATTCATTTTTATCATATTAAACACACACCATGTAGTACATGAACTTTTTCCATTTTTATAATTTGAACTTTTATTTACTTTTTGAAATGGAAGTGCTCCCAAATAATAACTGAACTTATTTGTGGATTGAGAGAATTATTGTAAAACGCAAAAAACAATTTCTTTTTTGTGTTTTTGAACATGAAAATACAAGGTGAACCTCTCTTGCAAGAATTTTTGAACTTCCCCGGACAGCGCACTTGAACTTCTCTCAACCAACCTTTTAAGCTTTTATTTTTCTACACTTTTATTCTCACCTGAAATGCATTCCTTGTAGTAGTTGAACTTATCATTGTTTTCACATTAAACTTCTGTCACGTATTTTTGTTCAACCTCTCCCACAAGAATTTTTGAACTTTCTCGGGCCGAGCACTTGAACTTCTAGCAACAAAACTCTAGGCTTTGCGTTTTCATTCTTTTTTAATACAAAATGCACACCCTGTAGTATGTAAACTTCTAGCAGTTATCAATCTGAACTTCTGAGATCATGCCTTCAGCCTTCATCGGAAAAACAAAGTCTCCGAAAATGCACTTCATGAAGACGTTGAACTTCTGGAGTAGTTCTTTTTGAACTTCACTATGTTTTCACGTGTTGTTTTTTACCCATAACTCCCCAACCACTTACCGGAATTGAGCAAATGATATACCGATGGAAAGCTGTTGAAAGCATGCAACTTCTTGGAACAAACATTTTAGGTTTTTAATTTTGTATTATTTTATTCTCATCCGAAACGCATACCGTATAGTAGTTGAACTGCTCGCTGTTTTCGCGTTGAACTTCGGCCATGTAATTTTTTGTTTGTAATTCCACACCCGTTCCTCGGAGTTCCACAAATGATAAACCATTAGAAACTTGTTGAAAAGATGCAACTTTTTTTAATGCGGTTAAACTTTTTTTTCGAACAACATACACCAATTTGTGTTTAACCGTTTATTTTTTTGGAATAAGAATATGACATGCCCTTGGAAATTTGTTGAATAGAAAGAACATTTTTTGACAGGATTGACATGATTATTTTGAAGACACCAAAACAACATTTTTTTGTGTGTGTTTCTCAACATGTAAATACACGATGAACATCTCTCACAAGAATTTTTTAACTTCTCCGGGCAGGTCAGTTGAACTTCGAGCAACAAAATAGTTAGACTTTGCCTTTTTATTCTTCTTTTCTCATACGAAAATGCAGACCATGCAGTACGTGAACATCTGGCTGTTATCACTTTGAACTTCTCTCTGTTTCACTTTAATAATGGAAAAAATCTAAGTTTTTTGTAGACATTGAACCGCTCTAACTTTTTTATTTGAACTTCTTGGTGTGTGTTTTAGAAATGTGAAAATTGGAGTTTTGTTAGAAACATCGAACTTCTTCATTATTTCGAATAGAACTTATTGGTCTTATTCATTAGTAACCGAAAAAACTGAGTCTTCAATTAAATACCAGATCGCTCTGCTTTTAAAAATTGAACTTCTTGGTTTTATTATTTAGCAACGAGAGAAAACTGAGTTTTTAATGTGCATTGAACTACTCAGTTTTAAAACTGAAATTCATGGTTTTTAATCTTTAGTATTCGGGAAAATCTAAGATTTTTACAAACATCAAACAACTTCATTTTTTAATTAAGACTTTTTGGTGTTATTCATTAGTATAGGGAAAAGTCCTAGTTATGTAATAAACACGTGAACTTATAGCAAGAGTCTTTTCACATGTTGTCTTTTTATTCCTTTTTCTTATGTGAAACACACTCCATGTAGTAGTTGAACTGCTGGTTATTTTCACTTTGAACTTCTCTTTGTTTTTTGTATAGATCAAACTACTCCGTATTTTATTTTGGACTTCTCGGTTTTATTTCTTTAGTAGCAAGAAAAATCCGAGTTTTTAAATTCAAACTGCTATGTTTTCATGTTTAAGAGTGTTTAGATCACTAAGGTAGTGATCTAAATGCTCTTATATTTCTTTAGAGGAATTGTTTCTGCATTGATAAAAACATGGATTACACAATTTTACAAAAAAAACAAGTCATCAGTTCTCGTTTCCTAATAGCATGAGAATGTAACATGAAAAAAATGGAGCAAACACTGGTCCAACAGTAGCCCGCAAGCACACACGTCTAGTAGACAGCAACAGAAAGTCACGCAAACCAACCTGGTAATCGGCGTATTTGCCGTAGTTGGACCTTGAGGACCTTGCATATAGCTATACTAGAACTTCACGGCTGCTGGCGTATAGCCATCTAGAACTTGGCATACAGTCGTACCAGAACTTCAGGGAACGTCTATAAGCATCTCAGAAATTAGTTTATGGACACAAAAGGAAAAAAATGGATTTTTACAGTAAATCCATCAAATCTGAGGAGACACGTCTTGGACTGTAAAACAAAACAGATCAGAGGATGAAACAAAATCAAATTTTGTTTAGAGACTGTAGAACATATAAAAAGTGAATACTTGGAAACAGAAATCAAAGTATCTGTAGGGAGTGTTCAACTCAAACTGCTCATCCAGTCCGACTGTTCCTTTCTTTCTTCACACAATTCCACATGGATGCATATACCGACCCTACCAATGTAAATGCACTTCATCGTCTTTTACTGAAGAAGAATATAAGTGGACTAATGGGATGTAGTTCTTTTCACATAAAATGTCTTCCAATAGGAAAGTGAACATCAGGTTTAGACTTAGAAAATGTTTTTCCTGAAGAAAAGTGAAAATGTCTTACACTGGATGTACTGCAACACTCAGACTTCAGTTTTCACCATGCATTCTAGCCATCGGCCGCCATGATGTCGCTGCCATTTTTTAATTGACCGACAATAAGAAGTCAACTCGACCTGCCATGCACCGTCTACAACCACACGATGCTGAACAACAGCAACATCAGCGACAGCAAATGGAGGAGGGAACGAGAGGGAGGAGGTCGTCGTTGACGTGCCATGCTCGAGGACGAAGGTGCTAGCTGGAGCAGCATCGCTTCCCATGTGTGAGCATCCGTTGGATCTAGTGGCCGGCGCATAGATCTGTGGCCACCGACGGTGACTCAATCCAGTAGGTGGTCGTGGGAGACGGCGTGGGATCTGGTGTCCATCTGCATGCGGTTATGGGCGTTGGAGCCCGGGGGCTGGGGATGCGGGCATCACGGCGGTCGCCTAGCCGTTGGAAGCTGGCGATGGGCCACGGCGGCTCCCTGATGGTTGTGTCGTCGCTGGCCGCGGCTGCTGGAGAGAAGGCGATGGTGGGAGGCATACCGGGGCCGGGGGTGTGGCGGTGGGAGGCGTGTTGGAGCCAGGGCGATGGGAGGCACGCCGGAGCAAGGGGCGGCGGCGGAAGGCAGCCTGGTGGCACGCTGGAGGTTGGGGCAGTGGCGCTTGGAGGTATGGGAAGCGGGGTGGGGGGGGGCGGTGGCACCAGGAGGTAGGGAAAGTGGGCACGGCGGTGCCGGGAGGTAGGGGAAGCGGGGCGCGGCGGCGCTAGGAGATCGAGGACCGGGGAGAGAGGTTGGGGATCGGGGGAGATGGTGGACGGGGAGTGGCCTTTTTTTCTAAGCGGGTTGGGGGAGTTCGGAACAAGTCCATCGGGCCCTGTATAGGACTATATAGGACTGACCGTGGTACGGAAAATCCATCCTACCACCTGGCTCAGTTATCCCACATGTCTAATATACTACCATATGATATTATATATACTACTTTATCATTATAAATATATTCATATATTATATATAAAATATTCCAAAGTGACTTATATAAAAAAATTACGAGTCGACTCATGGTTTTTATTGTATTCGTAAAATACGTATATATTTGTACGTAAAAAAAGCATACATAAAATACAATGCATACTACCTAAAAATTAGTATATAGACTACCTAAACATTCTTACTACATACTACATACACATATTCTCCGATTTGATAGATACTACATACAACATACAAAACTGAAGTGGTGATAACTATCACTGGTGGTAGATAAAATTTGTCATATATATTAATAGGGTAGCACTATTCTGATCATGGGATCAGAATAGTTATTTGGATCACGATCGGCCCTATAAGGACGCGACGGAGAACTTCCTGAGATCGCGAGCAACCCAACCCAACCGGTACAAGAAAAAAAAGCCCCCACCCCTCCCATGATCCCCTCACCTCCCTCGATCCCCCAAACTGCATCCCACTTGGCTCGCGCCGCCGCCGAGCCCCGACCAACTGCGCCGCCGCCGGCGGCCCCATGGCCACCAATGGCCCCGCCGCCGGCACCCCACCTCCCACCTCCACCCACTCGCCGCCCCCACAACTTCCCAGCGCGGAGGCACCTCGGGCCACAAACCACCCCCGCCGGCACCGGGCCCGGTGACGCGCGCCGCGGCCAACCAGGATCCCACGCCGCCACCGCCCTCCACGGACGTTGTAAGTGCATCTAGTGCCCCTTACTGATTTTGGTGTATTGAAGACTTATAGGTTAAGGGACTAATGTGTTTATGAGTGTACACAGGTCTATAAGTCTATGAGGAGTTTGATATTTACAGAGAAAGTCGACCCCTAAAAATGAAGTTCTTCGACTGAAGACTTTGGATTTCTGAAAACTTCCTGAAAACTTTGAAAGTGAAGAAATTGGTGTGACCTTGAAGACTTGGTATTCATTCTAGGACATGGAGTGTGAAGTCTTTTGTTTTCGTAGTTTCATTTTCTCTTTCTTGAGTCATAGGAAACACTGTACTGTTAAAGGGGGTCGAGGAAATACTAAGAAAAAATTTCCATGTGATGCTCAACTCAAAATCCTACACCTACCAATCCCTTCGAGTGAAGCCATTGGAAATCTCATACAGTTCAGTCATATTCTCCAGTGACAGAGACGAAGTTCTTCTGGTCTCTGAGGAATTTGTTCTGACTGAGGAGTTAGGAATTCGCCAGTGCGGATTGCCTACACAGTCAGGAACATGACAGCCCTGAGGAATTTGATACTCAAATTTCCGACCGTTGTTGTGCTACGCGCCAGCTGTCCCAAAATATCTACCCACCTAATGGTCATATTATTGAAGGGCATTTATGTCTTATCATGTCGGGCTGCTCCCTAGGCTATAAATAGCCGCCCCCTACAACCACTAGCTGGTTGGCTGCTCCGAGAGAAACTGACACTTGTCATTTGAGAGCATCCCATCCCCCGAGGACTTTGAGCGAAAATCATCGAGTGAGGAAACCCAAACCCAAACACCTACAAACCCAAAGTGATTGAGCATCACTGAAGAGATTGATCCTGCGTGGATCCGACGCTTGTTACCTTTGAAGACTGTGCTTCTTCCAGACGGTTAGGCGTCATGGTCTAGAGCATCCAAGAGGAATTGTGGATCGCCGAGTGACCGAGTCTGTGAAGGTTTGGAAGTCACCTGAAGACTTACCACGAGTGATTGGGCGAGGTCTGTGTGACCTTAGCTCAAGGAGAATACGGTGAGGACTGTGTGTCCGGGACTGTGTGTCCTCAGGTTTAAATACCTAGCCGCTCCAACCAGACGTACAACTGAGACAGCAGTTGGAACTGGTCTACCAAATCATTGTCTTCACCAAGCTTACTGGTTCTATTTCCTCAACTCTTTCATTTCCTCATAACTGTGTTGTGCACTTGTTCATATCTGTGTTTGAAGACTTTGACTGAAGACTTTCTCAATTTCCTCAGTTCAATTTCTTCAGTCTGTTTGTCTTCATCCTGTGTTATCCTGTGTTTACGCTTTCTGTACTCTGTGCTTGTCTTCATTTCATCATGATGACCAAGCTTGTGTTCTGTTATGCTTACTTCTGAGTACTTATTCCGCTGCAAGTAGTTCTTCGCTAAGGAATTTCCTCACCCGCAAATTCCTCAGTGAAGAATTCATAAAAATCGCCTATTCACCCCCCCTCTAGTCGATATAACGCACTTTCAATTGGTATCAGAGCAAGGTACTCCCTTGTTCTGTGTGATTTTGGTTTAACCGCCTGGAGTTTTAGTTATGTCGACCGCAGGTATGATCAAGGTCTCAGCTGGGTGTCCTACCTTCGATGGGACGGACTACCCCTACTGGAAGAATAAGATGCGTATGCATATTGAGGCAATTGATAACGATCTCTGGTATGTTGTGGAAAATGGTGTTCCCTCAGTCACACCTTCTCTGAACGCTACTGATGTGAAGAGATTCAAGCAACTCGATTCTCAAGCGAAGAACATCATATGTGGTCATCTAAGCAAAGGGCAGTATGGAAGAGTGAGTGCTTTGGAAACTGCCAAGCTTATCTGGGATAGGCTGTCCAAAGTGAATGAAGGAGTCTCAACACAGCGTGACTCTCGAGTTGACGTTCTTCGCAATCTCTTCAACCACTTCAAAAGACTCGACAATGAAAATGTTCAACAAACCTTCGATCGCCTCACTGACATCTCAAATGAGCTTCAAGCACTTGGTGCCACTGACATCACCGACCATGAGGTGGTGAAGAAATTGCTGAGATCGCTTGATTCCTCATTTGATACTCTGGCACTGATGATACAAGAGCGTGCTGACTACAAGTCACTTGATCCCGCTGATATCCTCGAGAGGCTAAATACTCATGAGTTCCAGCTTGCTGAAAAGAGAGATCTCTATGGTTCGAGCTATGGCAGATCACGTGCCCTGAAGGCCAAGGCAGTGTCTGAATCTGAAGATGAAGATTCTGGCAGCAGCCTTGGTGATCCTGAAGAACTGAGCCATGAACTAGCACTGCTCGTGAAGAAATTTCAGAAGTTCTCAAGACGTGGTCGCTTTGGAAAACCCTCAAGGAGCAATGATTCCTCATCCAGTGACTACAAGAAGAGGCTTTGCCACAAATGCAAGAAACCTGGTCACTACATTCAAGATTGTCCTCAGTGGGAAAAGGAATCAAAGAAGAAGAAATACAAGGATTACAGTTCTGATGATGCAAAGAAGAAGAAGAAATCCTCAAAGTCTTCATCATCAAAATCCTCAAAGTCTTCGTACCACAAGAAGAGCGGCTCCAAGAAGGCTCGGACATTCATTGGCAAGGAAATGGACTCTGAGGCTGAATCTAAGGAACATGAGGAAGAGGAGGCATCTGAGGAGTCCGAGTCCGGTGTGGCGAGTCTAGCCCTCGCTACTGCATTCGTCAGCAAGTCTATCTTCAACTCTGAAGAAAATGACCTCACCAACAAGGCTGATGAAGGCAATGATGACTACGCTCCCACCTATTGCTTCATGGCAAAGGGTGCCAAGGTACTCAAATATACCTCCTCTGAATCAAGTGAGAATGAATCTGATGAAAACCTCAAGCCCAGCTACTCTAAACTTGCTAAGATTGCTGTGAAACAACAAAAGGCTTTTGAAAAGGTTCAAAATATGCTAGACAAAAGTGATGATATGTTGGGTGAAGAAATGGATCGCACTAAAACCTTAACTGAAAATCTTCAGAGACTTCAGTCTAGGTTTGATAACCTTCAAGGTCATCATAACACTCTCTTATCTGATCATGAGAAGCTTTCTTATGAATTTCTTCAGAGAAAGCAAGATCTTGAAAAGCTAAGAGTGAGTTATGAAGATCTTCAGAAGGAGCGCGATTCATTACTTGCTCAACAAATCAGCGCTTCTCAGGAAGAATTTGTTCCTCCATGTTTGAAATGCATTGAACGTGAATCTGCTAATTCTTCACCTGAATGTTCAAATGCTTCTAATGCTACAAATTCTTCAACTGTCTCTGCTATCACTAATTCCTCATCTGAGGACATTGCTAGTATCACTGATGATGCAGGGCTGAAGGAATTGTACATGACAGGCATGTACAAAAGCCTCAAAGGGCATCAGACTCTTTGTGATGTGCTTAAAAAGCAGATCCTCAACAGGAACCCTAGGAAAGAGGGTATTGCCTTTGAGAGGAAACTCAATGCTGATGGTACTTATTGGAAGCCTGAGCAGTACCCCAAAACCTCATGGGTTGCTGCAAAGGGACCTCCAGTAGATCCATCTAATCTATCTGGCTTTACATGTGAATCTCCTCATTCTTCTGATGAGTCATTTGACTCCAACTATAAACTGTTCAAAAATCAGAATGGTGAAGTATTTGCTAGATATGTTGGCACTAACTGCAGGAACGGTTCCCCTATGAAGAAAATCTGGGTTCCCAAAAGATGCCTTGAAAGTCTTCAGGTGAATGTCCTCATGACACCACCTGTGAAGAATAGGAACCCCAGATCAAACTCTTCATATGGACCAAATTCTTCATATGGATCCAAGTCCTCATACGGACCAAATTCCTCACGTGGATCATATTCCTCAAAAGGATCAAAGTCCTCATATGATTATCATCGTGCTAACACCTCTGTTTTGCAGGGAAGAGCTAAGGGCTATGAGTATGAGCATTACTCTTCTAACCATTATGTTCATAAGTCCTCGAAGAATTTCTCTGCTTATTCATATGCTTACCCTAACTTCTCTTATGTGAAACGAAATGGATTGGCTTCTATGCCACCTTTCTCATATGGAGCTCGCAGAGTGATGAACTCTTTGCCACCCCTTCAGATGTGGGTGGTGAAGAAAAAGAACTAATTTCTTCTGCAGGGTCAGGTCTCCAGACGTGCGTAAACGTCTGAAGAATTTGCTGGAGACCTGAAAATGCCTGAAAGGACGCAGGCTAATCATGAAGAAATGAACTTTCATTTCTCACGTCCTCATACTGCTTTATCTGTTCTATTGCTTGATGAAATTGATCTGATGAATTGATGTCATATTCTTCACTGATGAAGTATATGAGTTCGTAAGTTGCACTAATTCATCTGCAGGATGATCAACCCAAAGCCAATGAGTGGGTCCTCGATAGTGGATGTACAAATCACATGACTGGTGACAAGAATCTATTGATTGATGCTCCCTTATCTCCATCGCATCTGAAGCATATCATCTTCGCTGACAAAGGCAAAAGTCAGGTATTGGGTCTAGGTAAGGTTGCGATCTCAAAGGATCGACACATGGACAAAGTCATGCTTGTCGAGTCCTTAGGATACAACCTCATGTCTGTCTCAATGCTTTGTGATCTTGATATGGTTGTTGTCTTTGGCAAGTATCGTTGTGTTGTGATCATGGAAGCTGACAATTCCAAAGTCTTCGAAGGCTTTAGGAGAGGAGACTTGTATATTGTTGATTTCTCTACAGGACCACAACCAGCCGTATGTCTACTTGCAAAAGCTTCAGAAGGCTGGCTATGGCATCGACGACTTGGTCATGCAGGCATGAGGAATTTGCACACGCTTGCGAAGAAGAAGCATGTCATTGGCATTGAGAATGTCAAATTCCTCAAGGATCACTTGTGCGGAGCCTGTGAAGCTGGAAATATGACCAAGGCCAAGCATCCAGCGAAGACAATCATGACTACCACTCGACCATTTGAATTGCTTCATATGGATCTTTTTGGTCCTAATCATTATTCTGCTGTTTCAAATGATGCATCTCAATATGGCTTTGTTATTGTTGATGATTACTCTCGTTACACATGGGTACACATTGTCACTTACAAACATGAAGTGCAGGAAGTCTTCAAACGATTTTCTTCGAGGGCTTCAACCAACTTTGGTGTGAAGATCAAGCACATCAGAAGTGACAATGGAACTGAGTTCAAGAACTCTGGTCTGATGACTATCTTGATGAACTTGGTATTACTCATGAGTTATCTGCTCCTTATACTCCTCAGCAGAATGGCGTCGTGGAGCGCAAGAACAGGACTCTTGCTGAGATGGCTCGCACTATGCTTGATGAATACAAGACGCCTCGTCATTTCTGGATTGAGGCAATTGATACTGCGTGCCACATCATCAACAGAGTATATCTTCACAAATTCTTCAAGAAGACTGCATATGAACTCCTCACTGACAAGAAACCCAATGTGAGTTATTTCAAAGTCTTCGGTGCTAAATGTTGGATTAGAGATCCTCATCACAACTCTAAATTTGCACCGAAAGCACATGAAGGTTTCATGCTTGGTTACGGAAAGGACTCGCACACCTACAGAGTCTTCAACAACGTTCTTCACAAGGTTGTTGAAACTGTAGATGTGCGGTTTGATGAAACTAATGGCTCGCAAAGAGAGCACCTACCTTCTGTGATAGATGAACCAGCACCTGAGGAATCTATCAAGTTCAAGGCTACTGAGGATGTCATTCCTACCAAAGAATATGATGAAGAATTCATTCCAGAACATGAAGAACGTCGAGCTAATGCACCTGAAGAAAATGGTGCTGAAGAAAATGCTGATCAAATTCCTCGACGACAACCAGCTCATCCTCGCATTGCAAACGAAGTGCAAATTGAGAAGATCATCGATGACATTGAAGCACCAGGTCCTCTCACACGCTCAAAAGCTTACCATTTGTCTAACTTTTGTGGGCACTTTGCTTTTGTCTCTATCACAGAGCCCACTAAGGTAGATGAAGCATTTCTGGAGCCTGAGTGGATTCAAGCTATGCAAGAAGAATTACATCAATTCGAGCTCAACAACGTCTGGGAACTGGTCAAACATCCAGATCCTCGCAAGCACAATATCATTGGCACAAAGTGGATCTACCGCAACAAGCAAGATGAAAATGGCCTTGTGGTGAGGAATAAGGCACGGCTTGTAGCTCAAGGCTACACACAGGTTGAAGGAATTGATTTCAATGAAACTTTTGCACCTGTTGCTAGACTTGAGGCCATTCGCATATTACGTGCTTATGCTAACCATCATGATATCACCTTATATCAAATGGATGTGAAAAGTGCATTCCTCAATGGTAAGCTTGAGGAAGAAGTATATGTTGCTCAACCCCCAGGTTTTGAAGATCCAAAGCATCCTGACAAAGTCTTCAGACTCAATAAGGCCCTCTATGGCCTCAAGCAGGCCCCTCGGGCGTGGTATGATACTTTGAAGGAATTCCTCATGAAGAAAGGCTTCAAACCCGGTTCACTTGACCCTACTCTTTTCACTAAATCTTATGATGGTGAATTATTTGTGTGCCAAATATATGTTGATGATATTATCTTTGGCTGTACTGACCAACGTTAAAGTGATGAATTTGCCTATATGATGAGTGAAGAATATCAAATGTCTATGATGGGAGAGTTGAAATTCTTTTTAGTTCTTCAAATTCGTCAACAGCGCAATGGCATATTCATATCTCAGGAGAAGTACCTCAAGGATGTACTGAGGAAATTCGGCATGCAAGATTGCAAAGGGGTCAAAATTCCAATGCCCACAAATGGCCATCTATGCACTGATGAAAATGGTATTGACTTCGATCAAAAGGTATACCGCTCCATGATTGGTTCTCTATTGTATTTATGTGCATCTAGGCCAGATATTATGCTTAGTGTTTGCATGTGTGCCCGATTTCAAGCTACACCGAAGGAATCACACCATAAGGCTGTGAAGCATATTCTTCGATATCTAGCTCACACACCAACACTTGGACTATGGTACCCCAAGGGCTCGGCTTTTGATCTCATTGGATATTCAGACTCTGACTATGCTGGTGATCGTATGGACCGCAAGTCAACATCTGGCACATGTCATTTCCTCAGAAGATCTTTGGTCTGTTGGTCCTCGAAGAAACAGAGCTGTGTATCACTGTCTACTGCTAAAGCTGAGTACATTGCCGCTGGTTCTTGCTGTGCTTAATTGCTGTGGATGAAGCAAACTCTCAAGGACTACGGCATCAACGTGAAGAATGTGCCTCTCATCTGTGACAACGAGACTGCCATCAAGATTGCTCATAACCCAATTCAACACTCGAAGACCAAGCACATTCAGATTCGTCATCATTTTCTTCGTGATCATGTGTTGAAGGGCGACATTTCTATTGAGCATGTGAAGACTGAAGAACAACTAGCCGATATCTTCACAAAGCCCTTGGATGAGAAGAGATTTAGCAAGTTGCGGTGTGAGCTAAATATCTTAGAATCTTCGAATGTTCTTTGAAAAGGACACTCATCCTAACACTTATGCAAAATTCATGACTTAGATGTGCAACACATGAAGAAACGTTTTTCTTCAATTAATGAAGACTAACAATCTAAGTGTGAAGAAATTAACGAAGAATTTGATTCTCAGAGCCCTACAACAATTGTACGCGGTGTCTGAAATCATCATTCTTATACGGTGGGTCAAGCCACCACCAAAAGTTGAAAATCTTCAATTTGAGTTTTTCCTCAGTTTTGAAATTCCTCAGTTGTTCATGTTCTTCAACTTTGCATTGTCTTCACTGTTTCTGTCGTTTTTCTTCATTGGTTATATATATATGAGTTTATGTCCTCTACAGCATTCACTTATTGCTATTTCTTCAATTTTTTTTGCTAAGTGAATGTGATCGGACCCTTCCCCCTCTATGCTAAACTCAACCCAATCTATTCACAAATTCTTCATGTGCATTCTATTTGAAACTCGTTCAAAATCTTCATTGTGTCCTTGTCAGCTGAAGAATTTGCGAACAAAACTTTTAACTTATCTTATCTAAATTTTCGGCTTTGCCGCTCAAACCGTTCCGCATTACACGAAACACTTATCTATTCACCAACGATCTCACATGATCTCCACTTCTCAGTACGTGGGTGACACATGTCAAGCGAATGAGAAGGGTCAGGGGCACGTTCATCCAATTTCTTCGGGCGAACAGTTCTTCACCGTGGCTATAAATACCCCTCCCCTTGCTCACTTCTCTTTTACTCCGCTCGACCTCACGCCAGCTCGAGCTTCTCAAACCCTAGCGCCGCCGCTACTTCATCGTCGCCGGTGAGGAAGAGCTTCACTGCCTCGACCTCGTCGCTGTCGTACTCGCGCCGGCTGCGGATTTCTTCTCTCCGCCGCAGCCGTAGCTATCTTCCTCAGCCGAGTTAGGGCGTGGAAGGTCTGAACTGACGAACTTCACATCTACATCTCTTAGTTCATCATTTTCTTCGTCCAGGGTAATTAAAAATTACTTTTACTACCCTCTTTGATTCGACAAATTTCTACAAAATTTTCAAAAGTGTTTATTCTTCAAATTCTTCACACACTAAACACCTCACATGTCATCTGTTCTTGATTCATTTCTCTAAGCTATATTTTTCTTCAAGATTCCTCAATTGTGTGGATTTCTGATCTGTACAACTCTAGAACCTAAGACAAAGAACGCTTAGTGAAATTCTTCAAGACTCATCAGGTCAAATTCCTCAAACTTGTTCTTTTTGAAAACCCTATGAGAACGCATATGACCTCTCCAAATTCCTCGCAACTATACTCTATTCACAGGTACACATGTCAGCTGCTGAATCACTAGGTTCTCATCAACTTAACTCATTTGCAGCGTTCCTCGAAGAAAAAGTTGCATACATCTTCAGAAAATTCAATTGTCCAAATTCCCCAGCTGAAGAAAATGGTTGATGGAAAGAAGCCACAGAAGAGAGGAAAGAGGCCTGAGGTTAATACTTCTTTTGAGATCCCTGATGACATATATAAGGATTACTGCACTCCTGATGAGGTCAAGTTTGGCAAGGAGGACAAAATTAAGCGCAAGGTGCGCATCCAGAGGATAGAGAGGAGATGGGCAAGAGAGTGGAGGGAGTACAGTTATGTTACTCCCAAGTACATGAAGAAATTCGCTCTCAATCCTCCATGCCCAAGACCTCCATTGGCACCTGGCCAAGAAGCAGATCCCACCAGCCTCAAGCGCGGTGAGGATTATCCTGATGAATGGGCCAAGCGCCAGGGCAAGTTGGCCAGACAAGCAAGAGAAGCAGTGAGGAAATTCAAAGAACACTCTGCTGCTGCTGCTGCCACTGCTGAGGCCTCTGCTAGCAAGCCGAAGAAGGCCATGGCAAAGAAGCCTGCTCATAAGCCAAGTGCTTCACCCTCAATGTCCTCACGGCCCAGTTCCTCAGCATTGCCCTCACGGCCAGAATCTTCAAAGTCCGCACGGCCAACTCCTCATGCTGCTCCCGCTCCAAAGTCCTCAGCTCCTCCGCCAAAGTCCTCAGCTGCTCCGACCAAATCCTCTGCACCTGTGCACCTTGCCACGTGCCAAAGGACGACATGCATCTCTATTGCCTCAGGAGCTTCTGCTAGTTCCTCAGCTGCACCAATTTCCTCAACT
Organism: Triticum aestivum; assembly: GCF_018294505.1. NCBI lineage: Eukaryota > Viridiplantae > Streptophyta > Magnoliopsida > Poales > Poaceae > Triticum > Triticum aestivum. The sequence goes on from NC_057805.1 coordinate 286,060,121, forward strand.
GGCCCCTCTCTGCTGAAGACAAAGGCCACTGCTAGACATGGCTCTCGCCCAAGTCCTCACAAGAAGCAGGTCGCCTTCCAAGTGCCGTCTGATGAAGATGATGTCACATCCCTAGCTTCTGACATTGCACTAGGCTAACTTCATGTGTGCATCATGTTTAAACTTTGAAAGAAACTTGAAATGGGGATTGCCTAAACCCTAGCATTAAAGGAATTCACTAGGTTCAACCAAAATATTTCCAGTAAATCCAAATGGCTTTAAAAAATGTTCATCATTCTTGGAAAATGCTGGAAACAGTAACCAGAGGTGATGCACATTTTTCCATGACATATTTGGGCTCTGGATTAAATCATACTCTATTTGCACTTGGGCATTTAAATGCTATTAAATATTTTAAATGCTCAAATAATCATAAACTAAAATGTTTACTGTAGGATATATTCCCAACAGTGATCATGAGTAGTTTCATGATTTTTGGAAGTGTCTAAGTATTTTTAATAAAGCCCTAAAGACTACAGAGTATTAGAAAACAGAAACAAATAAAAAAAAGAGAGAGAATACCTGGCGCTTACCTGGACAGCCCAGCCCACCCGGCCGTGCCAGTCATCCCCCACCTCTGCCAGTAGGCAGAGGAGGGACACCGCGACGCTGCCGCGTGCGCCACGGCGTCACCTGCTTGCCGCCCGCGCCTCTGGAGGATCTGGACGACACCCACGTCGCCCGCTCGACCGCCCCGACACCTCATTCCCCCCTGCTTCTCTCTCTCTCGCCCTCTCCTCGCCATGGCCGAAGCAGCCGTCGCCGTCCCGCCGACGTAGTCGCGCCCACCGTGCTCCCCTCGCCTCCCCGACGTGTCCACGAGCATCGCCACGCTGCCCACGTTCCCTCCGTCGACTCACACCTCGCCGGAAGCCCTGCTCCATCGTCACGGCGTCGTCTTCAACCTCTCGGTCGCCGAGATCACCGGCGACCATCCGTCGTCACCAGCCCCTCCCCGAGCTCGCCGAGGCCACCGCTGCACTCACGGTGAGCCTCTCCATCTAACCCCGCTCTCCGTTTCCTCCCCGGTACGCCGTAGACGCCGCTCCGCGGACGTCCGAACGCGCCACCGCCGAGCTCGTCGCCGGGGCCACTCCGGCCACTCCCCGGCCGCGCCACCCCCACGTTTAGATGCGGACGAGCGTCCGCATCGTGTAGCTGTGCTCCGCGCGCCAAACGGCGCCCCGTAGGGAAAACCCGTGGCTCGCCGCCGCGTCTGGCCTCGCCGGTGGCTAAATGCCGGCGAGTTGACCCCGTTTGACCCAGGCTGACCCCCTCCCCTGAGTCAATGATAAGTGGGGCCCGCCTGCTAATTAACCTGGATTAACTTTTAATTAATTCTAAATTAGTTAGTTTACTAACAGTGACACTGACGTGTGGACCCCATACGTCAGGTTTGACCTGGACGACCCCGTTGACCAGCTGACGTCACCCTGACGCATTAATTTAATTACTGGAATTATTTTTATACAGGAAATTCCAGAAAATACCCAAAACTTCTAAAATTCATAGAAATTCAACCATAACTCCAAATGAAACAAATTATATATGAAAAATTATCAGAAAAATGCAATCTATCCATCTGTATCATTTTCATGCATGTCAAACTAAGTTATGCCTGCTGTATAGGTGAAAACATGATAATGACATTTAAATGCTAAATGTGGAGTTGCATATGAACCCTTAGTTCATATGGACTTCATTTAAACTGTTGCTAGATGCATTAGTGTAAATCATAACATTCTTGACATGTCATGACCATGCATCATATTGTTGCATTGCATTGATTGTGTTTTCTCTCTATTGCCGGTAATTGTCCCCTCTCGATAGCCGTGATTCCGACGATGAGTTCGATGACACCGATGAAGAACTATAATATCTTCAGAAGTGCCAGGCAAGCAAAACCCCCTTGTTCATTCCGATACAAACCCACTCTCTCGCTCCTGCTCTCTTTTACTGCATTAGGACAACAACGATGCAACTGTTTCATGCTGCGGTAGTTGAACCCCTTATCCTCTGCATGACCTGTCATTGCCACAGTAAATAGATGAAACCCACTAGCATGAGTAGGAGTTGTTTGAGCCCTGATGTGCCTACTCATTCATGATTGTTTGTCGTGCCTGCTATGCTTAGAGTTGTGTCAGGTCTGATTCATCGGGGATGAATTGGAATGGTGATGAACATGTCCTACTGTGTGTGAGCTAAGTGTGTGAACACGATTTGGTAAAGGTAGCGGTGAGAGGCCATGTAGGAGTACATGGTGGGTTGTCTCATTGAAGCCGTCCTCAGGAACTGAGTTCTGTGTTTGTGATCCATGATACAGTTACTACCACGCATTGGGCCCGAAACCAATGGACCCTCTCGGCTTCTTAATCACCCTTGTCCTCTGTCCAGGAGTTGCAAGTAGTTTCTGATGTTTGTAGTATGCTGGAGGCCGTGGACAGCGCTGACCCGAGGGGTGGGCTGTGATGCGGTAGGCACGTGGCCGGGCATGCCGGGCGCCCGTTTGGTGTCTCGGAACCCTGTACACATCGTTCGGGGCCGTATGTGGAAACCTCGGCCGGACTCCCTGCGGATGGAACCTGAATAGGCGATAAACCTGGACTAGAGACTTGAGTGTTTAGGTAGGCTGTGGCCGACACCCTCGCTGGGCTTCCGCTTGAAGGTTGCCGAGTACATGTCGTGTAAACAGCGGTAAGTGGTGAGAGCGTGTGTGTCGAAGTACACCCCTGCAGGGTTAACATCATCTATTCGAATAGCCGTGTCCGTGGTAAAGGACTTCTGGGTTGCCTATAACAGTTCATAGACAAGTGAAAGTGGATACTCTAAAATGCGCACGATAAGCGTGAGTGCTATGGATGGCGTTCTCGTAGGGAGACGGGAGCGGATCCATAGTGGTGTATTGATATGGTGAATATGTGGACTCGTGTGCGCCACCTCAAAAGAGTTACTTGCAGTCGTAGTTCAGGATAGCCACTGAGTCAAAGCTGGCTTGCTGCAGTTAAACTCCACCACCCCCTTTGTTGATACCGATGCATATGTAGATAGTTCTGATGTAAGTCTTGCTGGGTACATTTGTACTCACGTTTGCTTATTTTATGTTTTGCAGAGAGACGTCAGTCTCGCTAGTAGTTCCGTGTGGACTTCGACGTTTAGCTTGATACCTCAGCTACGATCTTGTGCCCTCGGCAGGATCTGGTAGATAGTCAGGCTTCTCAGCCTTTTTCATTTGTAGATGTCTGTACTCAGACATGTTAAGCTTCCGCATGTGTTTGACTTGTATGCTCTGAATGTTGGGTCATGAGACCTATGTTTGTAATATCTCGCTCCTTCGGAGCCTAATGAATAAATACTTGAGTCGTAGAGTTATGTTGTGATGCCATGTTGTATTTACACATATCGAGCATATTGTGTGTATGATTGAAATGCTTGGTATGTGTGGGATCCGACAACCTAGTTGTTTATCCTTGGTAGCCTCTCTTATGGGGAAATGTAGTCTTTTGCTTCCATGAGCCATAGTAGTCCGCTACAGCCCGGTTCACCGGAGTCCTGCTAGCCCAGCACTGCTGCTCCGGAACACTTGACTGGCCGGCATGTGATTCACTTCGTTCCTGTGTCTGTTCCTTCGGGGAAATGTCACGCGGTGACATCCGGAATCCTGCCTAGCCTGCTACAGCCCGGGTTCTCGGAGTCCTGTTAGCCCAGTGCTACAGCCCGGATTCGCACGCTGCTGACCGACATGCTCGATGTTGATTCACGTATGCCTGTCCCCATAAGTTAGTGCCACTTTGGGTTCGCGACTAGTCATGTCGGCCCGGGTTCTCTGTCATATGGATGCTAGCGACATTATCATATACGTGAGCCAAAAGGCACAAACAGTCCCGGGCAATGGTAAGGCGACACCCGTGGGAATACCGTGCGTGAGGCCGCAAAGTGATATGAGGTGTTACAGGCTAGATCGGTGTGACTTAGAATTGGGGTCCTGACAGCGTTGGTATCAGAGCCTGACTGCCTGTAGGATTACCAAGCCAAACTGGTCGAAGTTGAGTCTAGAAATGCTTTAGTTATATAAGGGAATTGATTGTGGAAGGGAACGTAAAGCTCTTTTTACTCCTTTATCTTATGCCCTTCTGATCTGAGTCACCCTCTTCTCTTCTACGGGGATTAAGAACTAGGCCTCCTCGTCTTTCTATCAGGATCACGTGTTACTAATCCGTAGACTTATAGGATTGTTGGTTTCAAGCCTCAGTTCAGTCTCTACTAGTTCCGTATGTTAACTGTTGATCTCGGAACCTTGATATTGTGCTTCTGAGTGGTTATGCCACCATTTTTGCAGGATGTCTCAAATCCTTTGATCATTTACAGCCGTTATGCTGTCCGAGTCATCCCAGGCTTCTAAATAATCTGATGCATTTGCAAATCCCCTCTTTCCGTTCTCGATGTTCCTTTGGGCCAGATTAACCACACTAATCGTTGAGTTGAGGTACTCTGTTGCCTTGACATATATGTTGGAGTTATTATTATGACCCTAGGTGTCTTAGAGGACCACTTAGTAATCTAGCAATGCTTGCATCCCCAGTGTGATGATTCTGGCCATTATTCTCGAAAGCATCCCATGATGCCATTTAGTTAGTAGGCATTCTATTTCTGGGTTCTTGAGCCCAAGATTCACTCCACTTACCTCCTGTTGATAGTGTTTGCTCGTTCCTTTAGGTTATTAGTAACCTTTGCATTAGTCCTCAAGGTCCGTGGTATTTCATTCTTCCAATACCATGAACCATTATGGCAGAAGTTCTTTTAACCAAAAGATCACAACCAGGGCGCTCTTGAGGAGTACTCCATTCATATTGTGACTCTGCCAGTCCTTCCTCCTCTGCATGGGTTATCCAGAAGAAATATGTTGAATTTGTTCGACATAGTAATCCATGCATCCACAACTCAGAAAAACATATGTTCCTTTGGGTTGTCCCTCTTTAGTTATTTTCTGGCCCTCGTCTATCAATTGATAGTTAGGAGTAATTGTGCATTCGTGTTATCGATGCCTATTATTCTTGTGGTCTGTCAAGCCATTCTAATCCGGAATGACTAGGAGAAACAAACTCCAGTACCTCGTCCATTTCTAGGATTGGGTCAAAGTAGTTGTATTCCGCAGATCAAAATGCCAATCCAGCTTTTGTTCTCTTCTACCTTCGAGTATTACCCCCTTTATGTCGAGAATATCGTAGGAATTGCACCACCTTTTGTGAATTCTTGACGCAGTGATACTCCTCGCCATCATCATTCATTTCTTGGTCCCGTGTTGTTGCAACCGGAATGCCGACAAGTGAACCATGATGTGTGAAATCAATACTCCTAGCAACCGTGTTGCTTGGTAGTTAATGGACATTAATATCATTCTTAGCATGTTGGTTATTGAATCACTATACTAGGATTGATCGTGCTACCTTGTTCTTATTCTGGTGCACTCTTCGATCTTTGAGTTAGGATTGAATCCCTTGCTTATTTGATCATATCGTCTTGCTCTGAAAAGCAAGATTGTTCTCGATCTTAATAACATGTCGGTGGATCGTGATTTTCCAAATATCTTCTTGGAAGTACCACCAGGTTGTCCCCTGACCGATATGTTGAGTTTGTGATCAAGTTGGTTTTCCAATAAACCACTCTTTCTCCAAGAATCTGTGTTGGATACCCCTGAGCTAGTTGGTTAAGCCAAACAACAACTTGGAGAGTTGGAAGATAAAAGCTTGCCCGGCTTAGTTCATCTTAAGGGATATCTTGTATGTGCGTTGAAGAAAGATGTTATATTCATTGATTGATCCTCGTGATCAATTGTTGGATCTATTGTCTTGTCCAAACTTTGATTTGAGTATGGGCTATCATCAAATCAAATCAGAACCAGTGATGTTCGTAATGTTGTCTTACTCGTGGTTGATCCTTTGAGCATACACCATTACATCCTTTGGTCTGATCAATGCTATCACCGTGTTCACATGTTGGTGGAAGTCCAGTGATATGGAAATTCCGATTAGTTGCTGTTGAGCCCATCAGCAGCATTTTGTCTCCCCCATGATTCATGTTGAACATCAACCTAGTGTTGAAAACTTTGTAACCATTGCCTTCATGTTGCGTTCATGAGGTATATGTTTGGTGCAAGAAGTGGCTTTCTCCAAGTTCACGTGCATTAGGTGCCAGTTGCCGTCGTGGATTTGAGAAAGTTTGTTTCGCTTCCTCTGGAATCATCCCAAGTCAGTCATGCACGTGCGAAGTATACCATGGCTTGAGAGATTAGCTACCTCCATCCCATCGGTATTTCCTAGCACACCAAGCCACTGATTGATTTGTTCAAAGAAAAGAAGTTCATGCGCTACTCCTGAAGGGACCGGACGGACATGCACAAGACTTCGTTATTTCAACGATGGTTCCCAACCAGAGCTCGGTAGTGTTCTGCTGTAAGACTACCATGTGGTCATGCTTGTCTGGGACAGAGTGTTCACATGTTTGTAGCAGAACCAGCTCATGTTTTGGAGCTTACTACCGTAGTCCATCTCCCGAGAATCTTGCAACGTCTTCTCGTCGATTTGTGTTGCAAACTTTAATTTTCTTTCTAGACTTGATGAGTCTGGAATATTCTGACACCAACTAGATCTGAATCTCAGGCAGATATGATGGTTGGAACATTTCCCAAGAATTATAATATTGCCCTCTCGATAACCGGTAAAGCGGATGTCGTGGCCAACACATCCAGCTGGAAGGCCTATTATTGTAGTATCTTGATTGAGGAAGTTGGCCACCCCCCATAAGGATCTCGTAGAATTTATTCCAATAGATGTTCCTTATGGATTTTTGTGTTCCCGAAGTCCGACCTTTTACTTGATGTTCTAGATATCAAACCATATCTATGAATGGATTACGCTAGCACATCAAGGAGAACATTAGAAGCGGAGTGCTAAATGTCTCTCGGTCGATCATCCAGATTTTGCTCCCTTGGCTTCGCTAAGGTGAAATCTGAGAAAGTGTTGTCCTCCTTTGCACCTGCATCCTCCATCACCGCTCATCATGGTAGTATGTTGTGTTGCCAGGATCCTCGACACGGATAATGGTAAAACCTTGATGTATATGGAAATGCTCAAGTTCTTGAGAGCACGCGCAAGCAAAATCATCCCTTGCGTTGTCTTTAACAAGGTAGTCCACATCATCCATTCTAGCCCGAGTGTGTCATTCTCCCGAACTCCGCCAAACGATTGTTGTGATTGCCTTAAGCTGATATAAAGAGTTTCAATGATCTCCGAATCAAAAGTAATTCTTTTTGCCACTTAAGGGAATATTTCTATAACTCACCTTCCCTAAGGTGCCATTATGGAATCATGGCAGATAACTCCTTGTTATCTTGAAACCATGCACCATCTTATTCAGCATGGAATTGTGCTTATCAACTTGGATCCTCGTTCTCTGTTTCCCTCCATTCCTCGGGATGTATGCTTCATGTCGTAGCTCGAGAGATGTTCAACATCTCATTCCGTGAGTTGATCGTAAGTTGCTCGATCTTTAAGAAGATCGGTTCCTATAGAGTTTCTTCTATCGTCATCGTGTTGGATGAAGATCCCGGAAGCAAAGACGACAAGATCAATTTGAAGTAATGAATTAACATCTTCGATGAGGGCAATTGGATCGAGAAGATTGTGTTAGCTTGTGTCCCTCTGTCTTCTTACCTCACGACTTGAATCTCGGGACGAGATTCTTGTTTAGTGGGGGTGAGTTGTCACATCCCTAGCTTCTGACATTGCACTAGGCTAACTTCATGTGTGCATCATGTTTAAACTTTGAAAGAAACTTGAAATGGGGATTGCCTAAACCCTAGCATTAAAGGAATTCACTAGGTTCAACCAAAATATTTCCAGTAAATCCAAATGGCTTTCAAAAATGTTCATCATTCTTGGAAAATGCTGGAAACAGTAACCAGAGGTGATGCACATTTTTCCATGACATATTTGGGCTCTGGATTAAATCATACTCTATTTGCACTTGGGCATTTAAATGCTATTAAATATTTTAAATGCTCAAATAATCATAAACTAAAATGTTTACTGTAGGATATATTCCCAACAGTGATCATGAGTAGTTTCATGATTTTTGGAAGTGTCTAACTATTTTTAATAAAGCCCTAAAGACTACAGAGTATTAGAAAACAGAAACAAATAAAAAAAAGAGAGAGAATACCTGGCGCTTACCTGGCCGGCCCAGCCCACCCGGCCGTGCCAATCATTCCCCACCTCTGCCAGTAGGCAGAGGAGGGACACCGCGACGCCGCCGCGCGCGCCATGGCGTCACCTGCATGCCGCCCGCGCCTCTCGAGGATCTGGACGACGCCCACGTCGCCCGCTCGACCGCCCCGACACCTCATTCCCCCTGCTTCTCTCTCTCGACCTCTCCTCGCCATGGCCGAAGCAGCCGTCGCCGTCCCGCCGACGTAGTCGCGCCCACCGTGCTCCCCTCGCCTCCCCGACGTGTCCACGAGCATCGCCACGCTGCCCACGTTCCCTCCGTCGACTCACACCTCGCCGGAAGCCCTGCTCCATCGTCACGGCATCGTCTTCAACATCTCGGTCGCCGAGATCGCCGGCGACCTTCCCTCGTCACCAGCCCCTCCCCGAGCTCGACGAGGCCACCGCTGCACTCACGGTGAGCCTCTCCATCTAACCCCGCTCTCCGTTTCCTCCCCGGTACGCCGTAGACGCCGCTCCGCGGACGTCCGAACGCGCCACCGCCGAGCTCGTCGCCGGGGCCACTCCGGCCACTCCCCGGCCGCGCCACCCCCATGGTTAGATGCGGACGAGCATCCACATCCCGTAGCTGTGCTCCGCGCGCGAAACGGCGCCCCGTAGGGCAAACCCGTGGCTCGCCGCCGCGTCTGGCCACGCCGGCGGCTAAACGCCGGCGAGTTGACCCCGTTTGACCCAGGCTGACCCCCTCCCCTGAGTCAATGACAAGTGGGGCCCACCTGCTAATTAACCTGGATTAACTTTTAATTAATTCTAAATTAGTTAGTTTACTAACAGTGACACTGACGTGTGGACCCCATACGTCAGGTTTGACCTGGACGACCCCACTGACCAGCTGACGTCACCCTGACGCAATGCTGACGCATTAATTTAATTACTGGAATTATTTTTATACAGGAAATTCCAGAAAATACCCAAAACTTCTAAAATTCATAGAAATTCAACCATAACTCCAAATGAAACAAATTATATATGAAAATTATCAGAAAAATGCAATCTATCCATCTGTATCATTTTCATGCATGTCAAACTAAGTTATGCCTGCTGTATAGGTGAAAACATGATAATGACATTTAAATGCTAAATGTGGAGTTGCATATGAACCCTTATTTCATATGGACTTCATTTAAACTGTTGCAAGATGCATTAGTGTAAATCATAACATTCTTGACATGTCATGACCATGCATCATATTGTTGCATTGCATTGATTGTGTTTTCTCTCTATTGCCGGTAATTGTCCCCTCTCGATAGCCGTGATTCCGACGTTGAGTTCGATGACACCGATGAAGAACTATAATATCTTCAGAAGTGCCAGGCAAGCAAAACCCCCTTGTTCATTCCGATACAAACCCACTCTCTCGCTCTGCTCTATTTTACTGCATTAGGACAACAACGATGCAACTGTTTCATGCTGCGGTAGTTGAACCCCTTATCCTCTGCATGACCTGTCATTGCCACAGTAAATAGATGAAACCCACTAGCATGAGTAGGAGTTGTTTGAGCCCTGATGTGCCTACTCATTCATGATTGTTTGTCGTGCCTGCTATGCTTAGAGTTGTGTCAGGTCTGATTCATCGGGGATGAATTGGAATGGTGATGAACATGTCCTACTGTGTGTGAGCTAAGTGTGTGAACACGATTTGGTAAAGGTAGCGGTGAGAGGCCATGTAGGAGTACATGGTGGGTTGTCTCATTGAAGCCGTCCTCAGGAACTGAGTTCTGTGTTTGTGATCCATGATACAGTTACTACCACGCATTGGGCCCGAAACCAATGGACCCTCTCGGTTTCTTAATCACCCTTGTCCTTTGTATAGGAGTTGCAAGTAGTTTCTGGTGTTTGTAGTATGCTGGAGGCCGTGGACAGCGCTGACCCGAGGGGTGGGCTGTGATGCGGTAGGCACGTGGCCGGGCATGCCGGGCGCCCGTTTGGTGTCTCGGAACCCTGTACACATCGTTCGGGGCCGTATGTGGAAACCTCGGCCGGACTCCCTGCGGATGGAACCTGAATAGGCGATAAACTTGGACTAGAGACTTGAGTGTTTAGGTAGGCTGTGGCCGAGACCCTCGCTGGGCTTCCGCTTGAAGGTTGCCGAGTACATGTCGTGTAAACGACGGTAAGTGGTGAGAGCGTGTGTGTCGAAGTACACCCCTGCAGGGTTAACATCATCTATTCGAATAGCCGTGTCCGCGGTAAAGGACTTCTGGGTTGCCTATAACAGTTCATAGACAAGTGAAAGTGGATACTCTAAAATGCGCACGATAAGCGTGAGTGCTATGGATGGCGTTCTCGTAGGGAGACGGGAGCGGATCCATAGTGGTGTATTGATATGGTGGATATGTGGACTCGTGTGCGCCACCTCAAAAGAGTTGCTTGCAGTCGTAGTTCAGGTTAGCCACTGAGTCAAAGCTGGCTTGCTGCAGTTAAACTCCACCACCCCTTTTGTTGATACCGATGCATATGTAGATAGTTCTGATGTAAGTCTTGCTGGGTACATTTGTACTCACGTTTGCTTATTTTATGTTTTGCAGAGAGACGTCAGTCTCGCTAGTAGTTCCATGTGGACTTCGACGTTTAGCTTGATACCTCAGCTACGATCTTGTGCCCTCGGCAGGATCTGGTAGATAGTCAGGCTTCTCAGTCTTTTTCATTTGTAGATGTCTGTACTCAGACATGTTAAGCTTCCGCATGTGTTTGACTTGTATGCTCTGAATGTTGGGTCATGAGACCTATGTTTGTAATATCTCGCTCCTCGGAGCCTAATGAATAAATACTTGAGTCGTAGAGTTATGTTGTGATGCCATGTTGTATTTACACATATCGAGCATATTGTGTGTATGATTGAAATGCTTGGTATGTGTGGGATCCGACAACCTAGTTGTTTATCCTTGGTAGCCTCTGTTATGGGGAAATGTAGTCTTTTGCTTCCATGAGCCATAGTAGTCCGCTACAGCCCGGTTCACCGGAGTCCTGCTAGCCCAGCACTACTGCTCCAGAACACTTGACTGGCCGGCATGTGATTCACTTCGTTCCTGTGTCTGTTCCTTCGGGGAAATGTCACGTGGTGACATCCGGAGTCCTGCCTAGCCTGCTACAGCCCGGGTTCCCGGAGTCCTGTTAGCCCAGTGCTACAGCCCGGATTCGCACGCTGCTGACCGACATGCTCGATGTTGATTCACGTATGCCTGTCCCCGTAAGTTAGTGCCACTTTGGGTTTGCGTCTAGTCATGTCGGCCTGGGTTCTCTGTCATATGGATGCTAGCGACATTATCATATACGTGAGCCAAAAGGCGCAAACGGTCCCGGGCCATGGTAAGGCGACACCCGTGGGAATACCATGCGTGAGGCCGCAAAGTGATATGAGGTGTTACAGGCTAGATCGGTGTGACTTAGAATTGGGGTCCTGACAGCGTTGGTATCAGAGCCTGACTGCCTGTAGGATTACCAAGCCAAACTGGTCGAAGTTGAGTCTAGAAATGCTTTAGTTATATAAGGGAATTGATTGTGGAAGGGAACGTAAGGCTCTTTTTACTCCTTTATCTTATGCCCTTCTGATCTGAGTCACCCTCTTCTCTTCTACGGGGATTAAGAACTAGGCCTCCTCGTCTTTCTATCAGGATCACGTGTTACTAATCCGTAGACTTATAGGATTGTTGGTTTCAAGCCTCAGCTACTTGCCCCCAATCGAAGTCCTCAAGCGGACCTATTCCTCAGCTGATGAAAAGGGCAAGGCACCTGCTGTTATTGATGAAGGCATTCATCCATTGGATGGTCAGTTTCTCAAAGCTGCATCTTATTCCACCAATGATGACTCTGCCACACATGATTCTATAGCCAATGCACCCAAGTCTACTCCTCAAGCCAGAGCTCCACGAGTGATGACTGACCGTGACCTGCATCTTAGTCTTCACCAGAAGGTGGATCGAAACCATAAATGGGTCAAGCGTCAGTTTGGTTCTATTCTTCACAACATGACTGCTACACATAATGCAGTGAAGAAAAACCATTACTACCTCCATGAAGTCTTCGGTGGCACCTAGGCTATTCTGTCACATGTATATGGTGAAGAAGATCTGAAGAAAATGGGTCTCAAGGAAGATTTTGACTGGTCTGCTCCTCCACCGAAGAAATACAAGAAGGTCAAGGTTCCTTCCTTGGTGGCCAGCTCATATTCTTCATCGCGCAAAACCGACGAGCATGAAGACTTGGACGACACTGCGACAGGCCCTACAATGACAAATGACCCCAAAAATGCCGGGGCTCCTCCATCAACATGATATTCTTCAGGGGTGTTAGTCCTCATTTTTCGATCCTTTTGGTCATTCGATGACAAAGGGGGAGAAATTTGAGTTAGTCTTCAAGCGGGTCTATCTTATATGGGCTTTTTTTTGCTAAGTTACAACTCCCGTTCTTCTAATGACTTTGCTGGATCGTGTTGTAAACTTAAACTCTATGGTGGCCTGATACTTTTGCTGAGATTTTTTGCATGCTTATTCCTCGTTAATATTAATGCACACATGCTGAATTACATCAGTCACCATATTTCATCATGCATTTCAAATTCTTCACAGTATATGTCAAATGCGTGTATGAATTACAAGATATAGGGGGAGATCTCCATGTTTCTACTCTTCAAGTGTGCATTGCTTCAAAAGCAAATTCCTCACTATGCACATCTTCAGGGGGAGTTCTTCTATATCTTGCAATCAAATTCCTCAATTTCAGTTTTTACACTTCATATGTTTATCCCTGTTGAAAACTTAACCTATATTGTCATCAATCACCAAAAAGGGGGAGATTGTAAGTGCATCTAGTGCCCCTAGTGATTTTGGTGTATTGAAGACTTATAGGTTAAGGGACTAATGTGTTTATGAGTGCACACAGGTCTATAACTCTATGAGGAGTTTGATATTTACAGAGAAAGTCGACCCCTAAAAATGAAGTTCTTCGACTAAAGACTTTCTGAAGACTTTGAAAGTGAAGAAATTGGTGTGACCTTGAAGACTTGGTATTCATTCTAGGAACATGGAGCGTGAAGACTTTTGTTTTCGTAGTTTCATTTTCTCTTTCTTGAGACATAGGAAACACCGTACTGTTAAAGGGGGTCGAGGAAATACTAAGGAAAAATTTCCATGTGATGCTCAACTCAAAATCCTACACCTACCAATCCCTTCGATTGAAGCCATTGGAAATCTCATACAGTTTAGTCATATTCTTCAGTGACAGAGACGAAGTTCTTCTGGTCTTTGAGGAATTTGTTCTGACTGAGGAGTTAGGAATTCGCTAGTGCGGATTGCCTACACAGTGAGGAACCTGATAGCCTTGAGGAATTTGATACTCAAATTTCCGACCGTTGTTGTGCTACGCGCCAGCTGTCCCAAAATATCTACCCACCTAACGGTCATATTATTGAAGGGCATTTATGTCTTATCATGTCGGGCTGCTCCCTAGGCTATAAATAGCCGCCCCCTACAACCACTAGCTGGTTGGCTGCTCTGAGAGAGACACTTGTCATTTGAGAGCATCCCATCCTCTGAGGACTTTGAGCGAAAATCATCGAGTGAGGAAACCCAAACCCAAACACCTACAAACCCAAAGTGATTGAGCATCACTGAAGAGATTGATCCTGCGTGGATCCGATGCTTGTTACCTTTGAAGACTGTGCTTCTTCTAGACGGTTAGGCCTTCATGGTCTAGAGCATCCAAGAGGAATTGTGGATCGCCAAGTGACCGAGTCTGTGAAGGTTTGGGAGTCACCTGAAGACTTACCACGAGTGATTGGGCGAGGTCTGTGTGACCTTAGCTCAAGGAGAATATGGTGAGGACTGTGTGTCCGGGACTGTGTGTCCTCAGGTTTAAATACCTAGCCGCTCCAACCAGACGTACAACTGAGACAGCAGTTGGAACTGGTCTACCAAATCATTGTCTTCACCAAGCTTACCGGTTCTATTTCCTCAACTCTTTCATTTCCTCATAACTGTGTTGTGCACTTGTTCATATCTGTGTGTGAAGACTTTGACTGAAGACTTTCTCAATTTCCTCAGTTCAATTTCTTCAGTCTGTTTGTCTTCATCCTATGTTATCCTGTGTTTACGCTTTTCGTACTATGTGCTTGTCTTCATTTCATCATGATGACCAAGCTTGTGTTCTATTATGCTTACTTCTGAATACTTATTCCACGGCAAGTAGTTCTTCGCTAAGGAATTTCCTCACCCGCAAATTCCTCAGTGAAGAATTCATAAAAATCGTCTATTCACCCCCCCTCTAGTCGATATAACGCACTTTTAGATGCGGATCCGGTAACCAAGGCCATCCAGAGGCGCGGATCCTCCCATGGCCTTAGAGCCCCACCCTCCCAATCCCCCTATCCATGCCTCCCCCTACAACGTGCCTCCTTCCCATGAGAGCATCCTACTTCGCTCTGACACCGCCGGAGGCGCGACGCCATCCCGTCCGCCCTTGCTTGGCCTTCCTTTTCTCCACCACTAGCCACAGGCAACACGCCTCCCCCTTGGGCCGATGCGGCCCCTTCCCCGTCCAACTACGATCGTCGTGCTGTCCAACCTCGTCCGCATGCGCAGTCCCTCGTTCTCTCGCTCGGCAGCAGACGTGAGAACTCCTCCTTTGCCCCTCCTCCAGCTCACATTCTCCTTTCAGACTCCAGACGGGGCACTGAAAGCAAACGACATGGGGCGGGCGTCCAGTTCAAGGGGGCCTTCCCGCTACTTCTCCTCTGTTGAGCTCAGTGGTGACCACTAACCCTAACCCAACGAGCTTCGGGATGTCGCCTCGGGGGAGAGCCAGTTCCAAATGCCGAATTTGGGAATTCTGGTCACCGGAGTTCGTGCTTGTGTGTCGCTGGCTGGCAGTTCAGCAATTCATTTTTTTATTTTGTCATGCGCATTAGCAGATGAAAAATGATTGTGTATGTAAAAAGTGTATGTATTCATTCATTGAGAAAAACTTTAGTATTGTTTAATTTAGTTCGCTTGTGCAGTCCAGCCCTACAGTGGTAGGGAGGCCGAGCCGAGCGCGAGCTTCAGTTCATGGCAGTCACCCGGTCCCTACCCTCCCTATGCTACTGAATCAGACGCACAATAGAGACTTTGTTGAAAATTATAGAGATGTTTTATGTCTGCAACAAAAACAATGTTCACATTTCTTATGCATGGAGAATCAAGAACTGATAAGTTCCTCTGTTTGTATGCTCATGCCCTGGGGGCTGAGGATGAAAAGTACCTCCTAGTTGGGCTATGTCGCAGAGATATATAGACATTTTGGCTTTTATTGATTTTAATAAAAAATGCATTTTTCTGTTGGTGCATGAAGCATGTCCATGAATATCTATCGGTTCTTTTTTGAACTTCCGTGAGTAGCTATTAGTGAATTGGTTGACATTTGAAAGATAATTCGCTAAGTTATTACTTTCGACACTTTTTCAGATTTTGAGATTTCCTTTTTTTGTATATAATAGAAAGAGAAATAAGTTCAAAAATAAGAATTGACAAGGTTCAAAAATATGTAACACGATAAAAATTCCGTGTACGAAATTTGCATGCGGAAAAAAATGAATTCCACAATAAAGTTCATGTATAAAAAAGCTGAAGTTCGCATAGAGTAAAAGGGTGCATTTCTGAAAAAGATGTACTGAAAAGTACATGTTCTCGAATTCCTGATGCTTATATGGTCGTCCCCGAGGAGTAAAAACGTAGAGCCCACATGTAACATAATGATAATTTAAAAATGGATCAAGTGTTCTCCTCCAGGAACATTGATGCATATAAATAAACCAAATTCGAGAGGTTGGAAAAATCAAACCCGTTAATGAAAAAATGTACCTAAAATAGTGAAAAGGTGCTTAAAAGTTTAAAAAACTAGAAGTTTAAATTAAAAAATGGAGTGGCTTGATGTTTATTAGAAAACTAGGATTTTTCTGTTACTAAAAGAAACAAAACCAAGAAGTCCAAATGAAAAAAGAGGAGCAGTTCGATGTTTACACAAAATTCAAATTTCCTCGTTATTAGAAGAATGGAAACAAGAAGTTCAAAAATAAAATAATGCAGTAGTTCGGTGTGTAAAAATGGGAAAATCCAAATCCGCTGACAAGAGGATCATAGGAAGTTCAAAAAAATAACAAAGCAGCTCCAAAATAAAAGAAACACTTAGGAAAGTGGATATTTCACTGTTTCTAAAAATAAAAAAACAAGATGTTCAAATTTTACAAATAGAGAAGCTCAAAAAATCATAAAAAGGGACTTTCAATGTTTCTAAATTAAAAAACTCTAGAAGTTCAAATTTAAATAAACGGGTGGTCCAACATTTATTACAAAACTAGGATATTTCTGTTACTAAAAGAAATAATCAAGAAGTCCAAATTACAAAAATAGAGAAGTTTGATATTTACCAAAAAAAGCTCAAACTTTCATTGTTACAAAAGAATAAAAATGAAGAAGATCGAATAAAAAAAGGAGTAGTCGATATATATGGGAAACATAAATTCTTTCCGTTCCTAGGAAAAATAAATATATGAAGTTCAATTTCGAAAGAAATATTTGTTGCTTATTTAAAAAAAATCTAAGAATAAGACTAACAAGTTCAAATTGAAATAACAGAGAAGTTCAAAGTATATTAAAAAACTCAGATTTTCTAAAAACACTTTTGCTAGAAATTCACGTGGCCGGCCCAGGAAAGTTAAAAAATTATTGTGAAGGAGGTTCACCGCGTATTTAGATGTGCCAAAATACACAAAAAATGTTGTACACATCCGATGAACGAGTGAGGAATTACGAACAAAAATACGTGACAGAAGTTCAACGTGAAAATAGCAAGCAGCTCTTCGGATGAGAATAAAAAACCAAACGCCTAAAAGGTTTGCTACGAGAATTTCACGTCCTCCTCCCGGTGCAGTTCAAGATCTCTAGTGTGAGACGTGCGACCTTTAATTACAAGTTGAAAACAGGCAAAAACGACGTTGTTTTTGTCATTTTTAGTACTGCTCTCAAACGACAACGAATTTCTAACAACTATATGCATCAAAAAGTTTTCCTATTCATAAGCTTTCCAACGGTATAT
The DNA here is from genome assembly GCF_018294505.1 of Triticum aestivum. Taxonomy (NCBI): domain Eukaryota; kingdom Viridiplantae; phylum Streptophyta; class Magnoliopsida; order Poales; family Poaceae; genus Triticum; species Triticum aestivum. Next base: position 286,077,511 of record NC_057805.1, read on the forward strand.
TATATGCTGCATTCCGATATACAGTTTAAAAGTTTCACGTATACCAATTAAAACACATTTTTATGTATTGAAAAGATTCTTTTGAACCGCAACGAGTATGAAAAAATAATCAACACGTGGAAGTTGCATGTTTTCAACAGCTTTCCATCGGTATATCATTTGCTCAATTCCGGTAAGTGGTTGGCGAGTTATGGTTAAAAACAACACGTGAAAAACAGAGTGATGTTCAAAAAGAACTGCTCCAGAAGTTCAACCTCTTCACGAAGTGCATTTTCGGAGACTTTTGTTTTTCCGATGAAGGCAGAATGCATGATCTCAGAAGTTCAGATTGATAACTAGCAGAAGTTAACGTACTACACGGTGTGCATTTTGTATTAAAGAAATAAAGAAAATGCAAAGCCTAAAGTTTTGTTGCTAGAAGTTCAAGTGCTCGACCCGAGAAAGTTCAAAAATTCTTCTTAGAGAGGTTGAACAAAAATAGTGACAAAACATCATGGTGAAAACAATGATAAGTTCAACTACTGCAAGGAATGCATGTCAGGTCAGAATAAAAGTATAGAAAAATAAGAACTTCAAAGTTTTGTTGAAAGAAGTTCAAGTGCTCTGTCCGAGGAAGTTCGAAAGTTCTTGCGAGAGTGGTTCACCTTGTATTTCCATGTTCAAAAACACAAAAAAGTATATTTTTTTGCGTTTTAAAATAATTCTCTCAATCCACAAAAGAAATTCAGTTATTATTTGGGAGCAATCTGATTTCAAAAATAAAAAAATCAAATTATAAAAATGGAAGAAGTTCATGTACTACATGGTATGTGTTTAATATTAGAAAAATGAATTAAACAGCAAGGTCCAAATTTGTTGTTCTTATAAGTTCAAGTCCTCGGTCGGAGAAAGTTAAAAAAATTATTGTGAGAGAGGTTTGTACAAAAGGAATATCATTTGTATAACACTAACAAATGGATGAGAAAATTATAAACGAAAATACGTCACAGAAGTTCAACTTGAAAATAGCAGGAAGTTCAACTACTACACTGAATGAATTTCACATGAAAAACCTTTAAAATTGTTGCGAGTATGAAAAAATGATCAACACGGGAAAGTTGCGTGTCTACAACAGCTTTCCATCTACGTATCACTTGCTCAATTCAGGTGAGTGGATAGAGAGATATGAGCAAAAAACACGTGAAAAATAGAGTGAAGTTCAAGTAGACATGCCGAGAAGTTCAAGTTCTTCACGCGGTGCATTTTCGAAGAATTCGTTTCGCGATAGAGACAGAACACATGATCTCATAATTTTCAAAAGTAATTGAAAACGGCTAGGAATCAGAGAAAACCATCTAAATAGAAAAGTTTCGCATTTTCCGTAGCTTTTCAACAGTATATTATTTGCCCCATTCCGATAAAGTTTGTAGAAATTACGGCCAAAAAACATTTTTAGTCATTATCAAAATTGACTTTAAACCGTAAGGAATTGGGAGATGCAATATATACCAAAAAGTTTTGCATTTCCTCGAGCTTTCTGATTCCATATCATTTGCTTCATTCGGATGTACGGTTAAAAAATTAGCTTGCAAATATGAACTCGGTGAAACTTCTACCGTTTTCTAAATTACTTTTGAACCGTTCAAAATTAGTAAAAACATTCAACAGGAAAAAGTAGCGCATTTTCATAAACTTTCCAACCCCATATCATTTGCCTCCATTAGATTTTCCATTTAGAAGTGGCATCGAAAATACGAACTCGGCTGTTTGGTTTGCGAAATTTTAAAATTTTCCAAATTACTTTTTAATGATAGGGAATTAGAGAAAACTTTCAACATGTGGAAGGAGCGGTTTTGCAGCAGCTTTCCAACGCCATATTATTTGCCTCATTCCGATAAACGGTTTAGAAATATGATCGAAAAAACGGTTCGCGTTTTTTGTATGAAGAAAAAACGGTTTTCAAAACTGCTCTTTAACCGCTTACATTTTGCCAAAAATTTAACTTGGCTCATGATACTCTTGTCCATAGCTTTCCAGTGGTATATTGCAAGCCCCATTTGGGTAATGATGACGGAAGTTCAATCTAGCATTGGGGGAAGTTCAGGTCGAACAACCCAGACAGTAAAATTGCAACAGACACATGTTCATCACAACCCGAGAGCAAAATCCGCCAATGAGCGAGATTCCTGTTTAAAACGGGCATTTAGTTGCTAAAAATTGTTTGCAGCTTACACTTACATCACATAGAACACGACTGGCCAGAATAATTCATGTGGGGAGACACGATTGCGGAGATAGCCCGAAGGTCGGGTTATTACAAAGGGAAGTTCAGGTTGTGTAACTTAGGAAGTTTAGGTTTTGATCAGAATAATATTCTGATCCTATGATCAGAATAGAGGATGGATTTGCTATCCACACTAGCTCGGATGGTTGTTATCAGAACCGTTCGTTCGCTTTAGGATCCGCACCTTTAGGTGGATAATTTTCCAATTTTATCAATTGTTGAATATCGCCACGACAGATGACGATTGATAGACCGGACCTTTCTGAAATCACTGGCCTAAAAATGGCAGCCTACTCTCTTGCTTTGTAGGCGCACTCAGAACAAAAGCAGTTGGGCCTTTCTCAAGTGGCAGGGGCGACAGGAGCTACTTCGGGCAAATTTCTGAATTTGACCGATGGTGCTAGTTTACTAAAAGTTCTGAGAAAGGGTGACGCTTGCTGGACGGGCACTGTAAAAACTGCCATTTTCGTATAGCCAACCGAACAAGGTTCGGCACCCTATCCCCCGCAAAAAAAGGTTCGGCACCCTCTGGACTGCTAGTAAATGGACCGCGAGTCGGTTTCGTCTAGCTAAACGAAGACAGTGCTACACCGCAGACCAGGGATTGAACTACCGCGTGATGAAGTCGTTTTTGTAGAGGTAAAGCCCGCTGTCTCCTCCACGCATACAATAGTACGGCCGCGGATTTACAATTACTATGGCCAACGTAGCACTTGTTTTGCATATACTGATAAGAAGTATCTCCCTCATAATAGAACATCTATCTATTATGTTTCCCTACTAGTTTTTTCTGCCTTTTCTTCTACCACTACCATCGTCTGATCGAAAAAATGGAGGGTCTGAGAGATGGTTGCGCGAACAACGGAAGCTGGAGTTCCACGGTGAGCAGTGCTGGGATTGAAGACGCGTTTGCAGGCGCCATTGTCCCTGCCGACGAGAATGTCCATCCTGCTAGTGTTGCAGCGATCCACAACAGTGGCCTGCACGTACGTATCAGTGGTTCGTCCACTTTGATTATGAACAGAAGGGTTCCTGCTGAATTTTAGATTTGTATCAGTACTGCACCGTCAAGAATCCAGTGTTCCTCAAATCATCCAGTGTTTCTGAATTTTAGATTTGATGGAGAAGCTGCGGCGGCTCGGAGGAGGTTGTCGACGCTTCCAAGATGGAGGAAGATCTGCTACAACAGATCCGGCTCCTTGCCAAGCAGGTTGTTGATGGGGCAGCCGCCATGCATCTCGCTGTGGTTTCTATCAATCGCTTGTGGGTTAGTGGTGGTTCTTCGCTGCGTGAAGTAAACTGTGGTGTGTATGAAGGGGCTAAATTTTCTCTCCTCACACTGAGCTCTCTCCCTTGGTGTGAGATGGATATGGAGAGCAAGCAGAGAAAAGCTTGATGTAGGGGCCACTTCGTGCGCATCGAAGACTGTCGAATTTTTGTCGCGCGTCTCGGGCCACGCCCCAAGCAGCGTGTAGGACGCAATGCAAGACACAACCCTAATCTTGTGTTATACTACCAGCAGGAATCCCAGAGGCATAGACCTGGACGGCTTAGTATCTGCAAGGCGGGCACTAGGCGCCATCCAGATGTATACTACAGAAAATCAGCCGCCTTGTGAGACGTGCGGTTGAATCGGCCAAAGCATCCTGAGCAGTTTGATCTTCGATCACGTGGGTCTTGAACACTTGGATTTTGCTCTCACGCAACACATGGATGTTGGGGCCCGCATGACTGCTTTGACTTGACGCATAGTTGCAGCGTGAGTTTAGTAGTACTAATAACTATGATGGTTGGACCCTACCTAATTTCCTTTGTTACTGACTGCCTCACGTCCTTCTCTACTTCATCACTTTTGCAGTGGAAGTCATGGGCATGCTTCTATGGATCCTTTAGACAGAGTGAAGAGAGAGGAAAAATCTCCATTGACTTTATAGTGAAAATCCATAATCTATTGCAGAAAAAAAACTATACAAGTACTCCATAGAAACAATTCAATCTTTTGTGAAAAAGAGCTAGACTGCTGTAATAGAATCAGTAATGTCGAACAACATTTCTATTTTAAATGGTCGCAACAACAAAATCAAAAAAATTATTTTTGTTTTGTTTTGTGAAACCATTATTTGCAGCGGCTAATTTCGTAACATGGTGGTCTGGCTTCCAGGCAACAAAGAGTAGAAGAGCCACGTCCATATTTACATCTTCCCACGTCCGGTAAAACAGAGACGCTTGTGCTTACAACATTGCACATACCAGCTTGCACCATCCACTGACCGGCTTTGCAACGTGCTTGTTTGACTTTGTAGCAAAAGAAACATCGACAGCCGGTTTGCAACATTGGCGTGCTTCATACATAATGGTCCTACTTTGCATCAAAAAAACGACAATGAGCTTTCTAGCATGGCGCATCCGGTTTGCACCGGTGTCCCCTTACATTGCAGCATCACTCACGCGTCCCAGCTTGCAGCACCGCGCGTCCGGTTTGTAGCGTCGTTGGCATTGCAGCATCGCTCGTCCCGGCTTGGTTGGCGTTGCGGCATCCTTGTCTCGGCTTGCAGGGTTGTTAGCCGGTGTTGCAGCATGGCTCGACCAGGCTTGCAACGTCATGCACCCGGTTTGCAGCGTCGTCGGTGGGTGTTGTAGCGTTCTCGTCCCGGCTTGCAGCGTCGCGCATCTGGTTTGCAATGTTGCCAGTTTGAGTTCTAGCGTCCTCTACCCTGTTTGCGGTGTCGCGCATCCGGTTTGCAGCGTCGTCGGTTGGCGTCGCAGCATCCTCGTCTGGCTTTGCAACATAAAAAATGCATCCAGCATGCAACATGCTGGTGTCCAGCCTTACAGCAGAACACATTTGACTTGCAACACCGACGCTACGTGTGGTTTAGCCGGATGCTTTTAATCATTTTTTCATGCAGCTAATCGCCATTTTGTTGTAGCAAAACAAATAAAAAATCAAAATACATTGTGCCATCCTGCGTTGAGTCAACACCAGCCGTAGTGTCAACCGTATTTCTTGTAGCTAGTAGTACTGGAATTAAAACCATTAAGCTACGCATGAAGGGCGGCCAACCAGCTATGCCACGTGGCACAAGCTGGTTGGCCGTGGTGAGAAATCTTTTGGATTCTTTTTAGATGAAGGTGTGGATTATTTTTTAAATGTATTTTTTCTTTTTAGATGAAAGTGAGGACCACTCGTATATTTTAAATGGAGGGTTATGCAAAGTGGCACTCGTTGGTAGGCTGCGGTGGTAATTTTTTCCTTTTTTAACTTTTTTAGATGAAGATGATGAATTTTTCTGAGATGCTTTTTTAGACAGAGGCGAGGACACTGTATTTTAAAAAAATTGAAAACATGCGCGCATAGCTTCCTCTCAAGCGGCGCCACACAGGTGGCGCCCCAACCACTAGTCTATAATCCACATATACTCGTGCAAGCCCTGGACGTGGAGCTGGGAGTATAGGTAGTAGTCGAATCAAGCCATGAACCACATAGGGGACCACACGCACAAAGCCCTGGGACGTTGTGCAGTAGGCGCTCAATCAAAAATGCCACGACACGGCGAACCAACCTGTGGTTGGATAGTTAGAGGGACTATGGTATCCCCAGCCCACCAGGATTCAAATCGTGGTGCTCGCATTTATTTTTGTATTTTTTTCGGGATTTCCGGCAATGCGCATTCAGTGGGAGGAGACGTTCTCATCGACGACGAGGCGCCAACGGTGACTTTGTAAATCTCAAATGATATGCCGGCTCAGTCTTTTGGAGGCGCTCATAGGGGTTGGGTGTGTGTGTGCGCGTTCATAGGGGTGAGTGTATGCGCATGTATATGAGCGCTTGTGTCTATACTGATGTTAAAAAAACGCCATGGCACGGTGTTGAGTGCTGTGGGAGCTGAGACCATGGCCACGTGGCGACTAAGGAAGGCAGATGACGCGCGCGCTATAATCGTCCGGCTGATCAGAACTGCCATGCTCAACTTTATAAATTATGACGAATATTTTGAATAGTTTGATGTAACAAGGTATAATTCGGCGGAGAACCATTTACATCGACAATACTTTTTATGCACGGGGCCTACTGTCTTCACATACGGGCAAACTTGGTAACAAACATTTAAAAGCGGACAAATGTTTGGGTGATTTAAAAACAAATGGACTAACTTGTTATCTTGTCTTGCATCCTTAGATTTGCAAGCTACCGTAATAACACCATTTTTCGGCTAACAAAAAAATTATTTCCTTTTACCAAACTAAGATAGTTATAGTCTTTAGCATCGCCTAAAGCCTGCAAATCTAGAGCAGGATTTGTCGTTGTATAAAAAGGCGCCTGCGATCTACCGGGACGTAGCAAAATGCACACATGAAACATCTGCATGCATGACCCAGACGCATCCGTGGATAGTGATCGGATGGCACCACACAGTTACGGACATGCCCGTATGGGGCACAATGCGCCACCATCTCCTATGCACTACTATTCCTAGTCGGACCATATTGGTCAAGGTGACATTGATGTTGGAGGTGGTTGGGCGTTGCGGCTCGGCAGGGTGCGACTCCCCATCCTGGACTCCACCGCGAAGGCATCCGCGGCCTCCCCTGCTATGTACTGTTCATGACATGCACACCTTGCGTTAGGAGCGTACTGGCAGTAAGCCATGCTGGTGTTTATCTCCGGCTTGTGGCCAGACCCCGTGGGGTCTGCAGACCACCGAAGGCGTTGCGCCGCCACCCCGACATTCAAGTGTTAGACGACCCGCTCGTCTTCGGCAATGTAGCGGTCACACACCTCCCGCGACCAGTCCCGATGGACCCAAGCGCCAATTGCGCAGACATGAAAGGGGGTCCCGCCGGATGGAGTCCATCCACGGTGGGGCGCAATCTTCCCGGGAGAGGAGGACATCCGTCTGGACGATCATTTTCTACTAATGGACCGGAAAGGACAATCTCCCAGATGACGTATTCGGACCTCTCAAAGATGGATCCACTATCTGGCATGCCGGAGAAAACCAGAGTTCGCCGAAGACGAGTAAGGGGACAGATGGAGATGGAATGGGGTGGCTACGTTTTGGTCTGGTGTGCATATAGGGATGAATATATGTGGGGGTGTTGTCTGCCCATAGGTTTGGGTTGCGTGCTGGTCGGGCGGGGGCGGCGACGGACATTCTATGGGAACGACGTTGGATATTCTAATGGAGCTGCTCGGCCATGGCGGTGACCTGGGAATAAAAATGTGCCCAGTCTAATATAAAGAGTGCACACATATGATTGTGCAAGGTTCGAGCAATGTAAAAATGAACACTCTCATGTCATTATGACGATACGGGGATACTAGACAACCGTGAGGGGTATAAGTTGCATGTTTTGCTCGAAACTGTCCATTCATAATTGTTGTTTCTTCTGATGCCAAATGTATAAATATAGTTTTAAGTGTTTTTTACCACGTTAAATGTTGGTGTCTAGATTAAATTATAATCCGTTTCTATCCGTCCGCAAGTGTTGTTTCCTCTTAAGTGAGTTTAACCACGTCAAAAGTGTTCGCACCACCACACACACACACATCCCTAAAAATCTTACACGGGGCGCGAATGTTGTTGGTGGGTGCAATGATCACCTTACAGAGAATGTTATCATGCATAAAAGAAGGTGCCTCGGGTGGATATGCACGGTTCCGACAATGTAAAATGGAGGTTCTTGTGAAATGACCAACTTATAGAAAAGGCTCTCGTGTGAAAAAGAAGTGCCATCAGGTGGGTATGCATGGTTCCGATAATGTAGAACGAAGGGTCTTGTGTAAGCATGGTGGTGATGCTATATCTATCTATCTATCTATCTATCTATGGCTCCATCACTCTCTCGTCCTTTAACATTTGATTTAACGTGCACGCATCATAAAAATTTTACACGATGGTTAAATGGTGTCGGTGGGTGCAATGCCAGCCTTATAGTGATGATGGTGGGTGCAAGGTCCACTGCAACGAAATGCTGCGGTGGTTATGTGTAATGTAACGATGCGATGACATGTTGTGAATGGGTTATGGAATCAATTGGAAAACTGACATGGCATTACAACACAAAAATTCCGTCCAGAAAACTTGCATAGTTTGGAAGGGTGCTGGTAGGTGCAACATCATTGTTATATGAAAGGTTCGTGTTCGCATGCTAGAGGGTGCCCCTGTGGCTATGTATGGTTCTAACAAATGTAAAATGGAGGTTTTGTGTAAGGTGAGTGGTGATGCTATATCTAGCTATCTATTGCTCCCTCTCTCTAGTGCTTTAACATCTGATTTAGTGCGCACGCATTTCTAGAAAACTTACACGAGGCAGGAATGGTGTCGGTGGGTGTAACGACCACCTTACAGAGAATGTGCTCATGCATAAAGAAGGGTTCCCTCTGGTGGATATGCACATTTCTGACAATGTAAAATGAAGGTTCTTGTGCAACGACCAACTTATAGAGAAGGCTCTCATGCACACAAAAAGGGCACCCTCATGTGGGTATGCACAGTTTCTACAATGTAAAACAAAGGTTCTTGTGTAAGCGTTGCGGTGCTTCTATATCTAGCTATTTATCTGTCCATCCCTCTATCTAGTCCTTTAACATCTGGTTCACGCATCATAAAAAATTACACGGGGGTCGAATGGTGTCAGTGGGTGCAACACCCACCTTATAGTGATGTCGGTGGGTGTAATGTCCACTAAAAAGAAAGGGTGCGGTAGTTATGTGTAATGTAATGATGCGATGACACGTTGTGAATGGGTTATGGAGTCAATTGGAAAACTGACATGGCATTACAACACAACATCATCATCTGGAAAAATTACACGATGTGGAAGGGTGCAGGTAGGTGCAAGAGGGTGCCACCCGCGGCTACGAATGGTTCCGACAAATGTAAAATGTAGATTCTTGTGTAAGGTGAGCGGTGATGCTATATCTAGCTATCTATTGCTCTCTCCCTCTCCCTCTTTCTCTCTCTCTGTGGTCTTTTAACATCTCATTAGTGTGCATGCATCTCTAAAAAATTACACGGGGCACGAATGCACTCGGTGTGTGCAATGACCACCTTGCAAAGAATGTGCTCATGCAGAAAAATGGGTGCCCACGTGGGGATATATATGCACGGTTCCAACAATGTAAAACGGAGGTTCTTGTGGAACGGCCAACTTATAGAAAAGGCTCTTGTGCACAAAAAAAGGGTGCCCTCGGGTGGGTGTGCTTAAGGAAATATGCCCCAGAGGCAATAATAAAGTTATTATTTATTTCCTTATTTCATGATAAATGTTTATTATTCATGCTAGAATTGTATTAACCGGAAACTTGATACATGTGTGAATACATAGATAAAACAGAGTGTCCCTAGTATGCCTCTACTTGACTAGCTCGTTAGTCAAAGATGGTTAAGTTTCCTAGCCATAGACATGTGTTGTCATTTGATGAATGAGATCACATCATTAGGGAATGATGTGATGGACAAGACCCATCCTTTAGCTTGGCATAATGACCGTTTAGTTTAATTGCTATTACTTTCTTCATGACTTATACATGTTCCTTTGACTATGAGATAATGCAACTCCTGAATACCGGAGGAACACCTTGTGTGCTATCAAACGTGACAATGTAACTGAGTGATTATAAAGATGCTCTACAGGTGTCAACGAAGGTGTTTGTTGAGTTGGCATAGATCGAGATTAGGATTTGTCACCCCGTGTATCGGAGATGTATCTCTGGGCCCTCTCGGTAATGCACATCACTATAAGCCTTGCAAGCATTGTGACTAATGAGTTAGTTGTGGGATGATGCATTACGGAACGAGTAAAGAGACTTGCCGGTAACGAGATTGAACTAGGTATTAAGATACCGACGATCGAATCTCGGGCAAGTAACATACCGATGACAAAGGGAACAACGTATGTTGTTACGCGGTCTGACCGATAAAGATCTTCGTATAATATGTAGGAACCAAGATGAGCATCCAGGTTCTGCTATTGGTTATTGACCGGAGATGAGTCTCGGTCATGTCTACATAGTTCTCGAACCCGTAGGGTCCGCACGCTTAACGTTCGGTGACGATCGGTACTATGAGTTTATGTGTTTTGATGAACCGAAGGTTGTTCGGAGTCCCGGATATGATCACAGGCATGACGAGGAGTCTCGAAATGGTCGAGACATAAAGATCGATATATTGGAAGCCTATGTTTGGACATCGGAATGGTTCCGAGTGAGTTCGGGCATATACCGAAGTACCGGGGGGTTACCGGAACCCCCGGGGAGTATATGGGCCCTAATGGGCTTTAGTGGAGAGAGAGAGAGGGGCAGCCGCAGCAGGCCATGCGCCCCTCCCCCTCTGGTCCGAATTGGACTAGGAAGGGGGTGGCGCCCCCTTTCCTTCCTCCCTCTGTCCCCCTTTCTTCTGTCCTAGTCCAACTAGGGAAGGGGGGAATCCTACTCCCGGTGGGAGTAGGACTCCTCCAGGGCGCGCCATAGAGGGCCGGCCCTCCCCCATTCTCCACTCCTTTATATACGGTGGAGGGGGGCACCCATAGACACACAAGTTGATCATTGGTCTCTTAGCCGTGTGCGGTGCCCCCCTCCACCATAATCCACCTCGGTTATATCGTTGCAGTGCTTAGGCGAAGCCCTGCGTCGGTAGCTTGATCATCACCGTCATCACACCGTCGTGCTGACGAAGCTCCCCCTCGACACTTAGCTGGATCGAGAGTCAAGGGACATCACCGAGCCGAACGTGTGCAGATCATGGAGGTGCCTTATTTTCTGTACTAGGATCGGTCGGATCGTGAATGCATACGACTACATCAACCGCGTTGTCATAACGCTTCCGCTTACGGTCTACAAGGATACGTGGACTACACTCTCCCCTCTCGTTGCTATGCATCACCATGATAGATCTTGCGTGTGCGTAGGAATTTTTTTGAAATTACTGCGTTCCCCAATAGTGGCATCCGAGCCAGGTCTATGCGTATATGTTATATTCACGAGTAGAACACAATGAGTTGTGGGCGATAATAGTCATACTGCTTACCAGCATGTCATACTTTGATTCGGCGGTATTGTTGGATGAAGCGGCCCAGACCGACATTACATGACCACGTTCATGAGACTGGTTCTACCGACGTGCTTCGCACACAGGTGGCTAGTGGGTGTCTGTTTCTCCAACTTTAGTTGAATCGAGTGTGACTACGCCCGGTCCTTGTTGAAGGTTAAAACAACACACTTGACGAAAAATCGTTGTGGTTTTGATGTGTAGGTAAGAACGGTTCTTGCTAAAGCCCGTAGCATCCACGTAAAACTTGCAACAACAAAGTAGAGGACGTCTAACTTGTTTTTGCAGGGCTTGCTGTGATGTGATATGGTCAAGACATGATGATATATAAATTGTTGTATGAGATGATCATGTTTTGAAAACTTATCGGCAACTGGCAGGAGCCTTATGGTTGCCGCTTTATTGTATGAAATGCAATCACCATGTAATTGCTTTACTTTATCACTAAGCGGTAGCGATAGTCATAGAGGCAATAGTTGGCGAGACGACAACGATGCTACGATGGAGATCAAGGTGTCAAGCCGGTGACGATGGTGATCATGACGGTGCTTTGGAGATGGAGATCAAAGGCACAAGATGATGATGGCCATATCATATCACTTATTTTGATTGCATGTGATGTTTATCTTTTATGCATCTTATTTTGCTTAGTACGGCGGTAGCACTATAAGATGATCTCTCACTAAATTTCAAGGTATAAGTGTTCTCCCTGAGTATGCACCGTTGCTACAGTTCGTCGTGCCGAGACACCACGTGATGATCGGGTGTGATAAGCTCTACGTTCACATACAACGGGTGCAAGCCAGTATTGCACACGCGGAATACTCGGGTTAAACTTGACGAGCCTAGCATATGCAGATATGTCCTCGGAACACTGGAGACCGAAAGGTCGAGCGTGAATCATATAGTAGATATGATCAACATAGTGATGTTCACCATTGAAAACTACTCCATCTCACGTGATGATCGGACATAGTTTAGTTGATTTGGATCACGTGATCATTTATATGACTAGAGAGATGTCTATCTAAGTGGGAGTTCTTAAGTAATATGATTAATTGAACTTTAATTTATCATGAACTTAGTCCTGATAGTATTTGCATATCTATGTTGTAGATCAATATCTCGCGATGTAATTTCCCATTTATTTTTGATATGTTCCTAGAGAAAAATAAGTTGAAAAATGTTAGTAGCAATGATGCAGACTAGCTCCGTGATCTGAGGATTATCCTCATTGCTGCATAGAAGTATTATATCCTTGATGCACCACTAGGTGACAGACCTATTGCAGGGCAGATGCAGACGTTATGAACGTTTGACAATGCTCGGTATGATGACTACTTGATAGTTTAGTGCACCATGCTTTACGGCTTAGAACCGGGACTTCAAAAATGTTTTGAACGACATGGAGCATATGAAATGTTCCAAGAGTTGAAATTGGTATTTCATACTCATGCCCGTGTCGAGAGGTATGAGACCTCTGACAGTACTTTTCCTACAAGATGGAGGAGACTAGCTCAACCAGTGAGCATGTGCTCAGATATTCTGGGTACTACAATTGCTTGAATCAAGTGGGAGTTAATCTTCCAGATAAGATAGTAATTGACAAAGTTCTCTAGTCACTATCACCAAGTTACTAGAACTTCATGATGAACTATAATATGCAAGGGATGCGAAAGTAATTCCTGAGCTCTTCGCGATGCTGAAATCGGCGAAGGTAGAAATCAAGAAAGAACATCAAGTGTTGATGGTTAACAAGACCACTAGTTTCAAGAAAAGGGCAAAGGGATAGAAAGGGAAATTCAATAAGAATGACAAGCAAGTTGTCACTCCCATCAAGAAGCCCAAAGCTAGACGCAAGCCTGAAACTGAGTGCTTCTACTACAAAGGAAATGGTCACTGGAAGTGGAACTGCCCTAGATACTTGGCGAATAAGAAGGATGGCAAAGTAAACAAAGGTATATTGGATATACATGTTATTGATGTGTACTTTACTAGTGTTTATAGCAACCCCTCGGTATTTGATATTGGTTCAGTTGCTAAGAGTAGTAACTCAAAATGGGAGTTGCAAAATAAACAGAGACTAGTTAAGGGCGAGGTGATGATGTGTGTTGGAAGTGATTACAAGGTTGATAAGATCACCATCGCACACTCCCTTTACCTTCGGGATTAGTGTTGAACCTAAAATAAATTTTATTTGGTGTTTGCATTGAGCATAATATGATTGGATCATGTTTATTGCAATACGGTTGTTCATTTAAGTCAAAGAATAATTATTTTTCTGTTTACATGAATAAAACCTTTTGTGGTCATACACCCAAGGTGAATGGTTTATTGAATCTCGACCGTAGTGATACACATATTCATAATATTGAAGCCAAAAGATGTAAAGTTAATAATGATAGTGCAACTTATTTGTGGCACTGCCGTTTAGGTCATATTGGTGTAAAGCGCATGAAGAAACTCCATGCTGATGGGCTTTTGGAATCACTTGATTATGAATCACTTGATGCTTGCGAACCATGCCTCATGGGCAAGATGACTAAGACTCCGAAACATTGGAGCGAGCAGGTGACTTATTGGAAATAATACATATTGATGTATGTGGTCCGATGAGTGTTGAGGCTCGTGGCAAGTATCGTTATTTTCTGACCATCATAGATGATTTGAGCAGATATGGGTATATCTAATTGATGAAACGTAAGTCCGAAACATTTGAAAAGTTCAAAGAATTTCAGAGTGAAGTGGAAAATCATCGTAACAAGAAAATAAAGTTTCTACGATCTGATCGCGGAGATGAATATTTGAGTTACGAGTTTGGCCTTCATTTAAAACAATATGGAATAGTTTCACAAACTCACACCACCTGGAACACCACAGCGTAATGGTGTGTCCGAATGTCATAACCGTACTTTATTGGATATAGTGAAATCTATGATGTCTCTTACCGATTTACGACTATCGTTTTGGGGTTATGCATTAGAGACAGCTACATTCATGTTAAATAGGGCACCGTCTAATCCATTAAGACGACACCATATGAACTATGGTTTGGCAAAAAACCTAAGTTGTCATCTCTTAAAGTTTGGGGTTGCGATGCTTATGTGAAAAAGTTTCAACCTGATAAGCTCGAACCCAAATCGGAGAAGTGCGTCTTCATAGGATACCCAAAAGAAAATGTTGGGTACACCTTCTGTCACAGATCCGAAGGCAAGATATTCGTTGCTAAAAATGGATACTTACTAGAGAAGGAGTTTCTTCTGAAAGAAGTGAGTGGGAGGAAAGTAGAACTTGATGAGGTAATTGTACCTTCTCCCGAATTGGAAAGTAGTTCATCACAAAAATTAGTTCCAGTTATACCTACACCAGTTAGTGAGGAAGTTAATGATTATGATCATGAAACTTCAGATCAAGTTACTACCGAACCTCGTAGGTTAACCAGAGTACGTTCCGCACCAGAGTGGTACGGTAATCTGGTTCTAGAAGTCATGTTACTAGACCATGACAAACCTGCGAACTATGAGGAAGCGATGATGAGCCTAGATTCCGTAAAATGGTTTGAGGCCATGAAATCTGAGATAGGATCCATGTATGAAAACAAAGTATGGACTTTTGGTGGAATTGCCCGATGATCGGCAAGCCATTGAGAATAAATGGATCTTCAAGAGGAAGACGGACGCTGATGGTAGTGTTACTATCTACCAAGCTCGACTTGTCGCGAAAGGTTTTCGATAAGTTCAAGGTGTTGACTACGATGAGTTTTTCTCACTCGTAGCGATGCTTAAGTCTGTCCGAATCGTGTTCGCAATTGCCGCATTTTATGAAATCTAGCAAATGGATAAACAAAACTGCATTCCTTAATGGATTTATTAAAGAAGAGTTGTATATGATGAAACCAGAAGGTTTTGCCAATCCTAAAGGTGCTAACAAAATATGCAAGCTCCAGCGATCCATCTATGGACTGGTGCTAGCATCTCAGAGTTGGAATATATGCTTTGGTAAGTTGATCAAAGCATATAGTTTTATACAGACTTGCGGTGAAGCCTATATTTACAAGAAAGTGAGTGGGAGCACTACAGCCTTTCTGATAAGTATATGTAAATGACATATTGTCGATCGGAAATGATGTAGAATTTTCTTGAAAGCATAAAAGAGTGTTTGAAATGAGTTTTTCAAAGAAAGACCTCGGTGAAGCTGCTTACATATTGAGCATCAAGATCTATAGAGATAGATCAAGACGCTTGATAAGTTTTTTCAATGAGTACATACCTTGACAAGTTTTTGAAATAGTTCAAAATGGAACATTCAAAGAAAGAGTTATTTCCTGTGTTGCAAGGTGTGAAGTTGAGTAAGACTAAAAACCTGACCACGGCAGAATGAAAGTCATTCCCTATGCCTCAGCCATAGGTTCTATAAAGTATGCCATGTTGTGTACTAGACCTATTGTATACCCTGCCCTGAGTTTGGCAAGGGAGTACAATTTTGATCTAGGAGCAGATCACTGGACAGCGGTCAAAAATATCCTTAGAGGACTAAGGAAATATTTCTCTGTTATGGAGGTGATAAAGAGTTCGTCGTAAAGAGTTACGTCAATGCAAGCTTTGACACCGATCTAGATGACTCCAGGTCACAATCCGGATACATATTGAAAGTGGGAGCAATTAGCTAAAGTAGCTCCATGCAGAGCATTTTAGACATAGAAATTTGCAAAATACATACGGATCTGAATTTGGCAGACCCATTGACTAAACTTCTCTCACAAGCAAAACATGATCACACCTTAGTACTCTTTGGGTGTTAATCACATGGTGATGTGAACTAGATTACTGACTCTAGTAAACCCTTTGAGTTTTGGTCACATGGCGATGTGAACTATGGGTGTTAATCACATGGTGATGTGAAGTGGTGTTAAATCACATGGCGATGTGAACTAGATTATTGACTCTAGTGCAAGTGGGAGACTGAAGGAAATATGCTCTAGAGGCAATAATAAAGTTATTATTTATTTCCTTATTTCATGATAAATGTTTATTATTCATGCTAGAATTGTATTAACCGGAAACTTGATACATGTGTGAATACATAGACAAAACAGAGTGTCCCTAGTATGCCTCTACTTGACTAGCTCGTTAATCAAAGATGGTTAAGTTTCCTAGCCATAGACATGTGTTGTCATTTGATGAACAGGATCACATCATTAGAGAATGATGTGATGGACAAGACCCATCCGTTAGCTTAGCATAATGATCGTTTAGTTTAATTGCTATTGCTTTCTTCATGACTTATACATGTTCCTCTTACTATGAGATTATGCAACTCTCGAATACCGGAGGAACACCTTGTGTGCTATCAAACGTCACAACGTAATTGGGTGATTATAAAGATGCTCTACATGTGTCTCTAAAGGTGTTTGTTGAGTTGGCATAGATCGAGATTAGGATTTGTCACTCCGTGTATCGGAGATGTATCTCTCGGCCCTCTCGGTAATGCACATCACTATAAGCCTTGCAAGCATTGTAACTAAGGAGTTAGTTGCGGGATGATGCATTACTGAACGAGTAAAGAGACTTGCCGGTAACGAGATTGAAGTAGGTATTAAGATACCGACGATCGAATCTCGGGCAAGTAACATACTGATGACAAAGGGAACAACATATGTTGTTATGCGGTTTGACCGATAAAGATCTTCGTAGAATATGTAGGAACCAATATGAGCATCCAGGTTCCGCTATTGGTTATTGACCGGAGATGAGTCTCGGTCATGTCTACATAGTTCTCGAACCCGTAGAGTCCGCACGCTTAACGTTCGGTGACGATCGGTACTATGAGTTTATGTGTTTTGATGAACCGAAGATTGTTCGGAGTCCTGGATATGATCACGGGCATGACGAGGAGCCTCGAAATGGTCGAGACATAAAGATCGATATATTGGAAGCCGATGTTTGGACATCGGAATGGTTCCGAGTAAGTTCGAGCATATACCGGAGTACCGGGGGGTTACCGGAACCCCCGGGGAGTATATGGGCCCTAATGAGCTTTAGTGGAGAGAGAGAGGGGCAGCCAGGGCAGGCCGCGCGCCCCCTCCCCCTCTGGTCTGAATTGGACTAGGAAAGGGGGGGCGCCCCCCTTTCCTTCCTCCCTCTCTGCCCCTTCCTTCTCTCCTAGTCCAACTAGGGAAGGGGGAAATCCTACTCCCGGTGGGAGCAGGACTCCTCGAGGGCGCGCCATAGAGGGCCGGCCCTCCCCCCTCCTCCACTCCTTTATATACGGGTGAGGGGGCACCCCATAGACACACAAGTTGATCATTGATCTCTTAGCCATGTGCGGTGCCCCCCTCCACCATAATCCACATCGGTCATATCGTTGTAGTGCTTAGGCAAAGCCCCGCGCCGGTAGCTTCATAATCACCGTCATCACGCCGTCGTGCTGACGAAGCTCTCCCTCGACACTCAGCTGGATCGAGAGTTCGTGGGACGTCACCGAGCCGAACGTGTGCAGATCGCGGAGGTGTCGTATTTTCGGTACTAGGATCGGTCGGATCGTGAAGATGTACGACTACATCAACCGCGTTGTCATAACGCTTCCGCTTACGGT
Organism: Triticum aestivum; assembly: GCF_018294505.1. Classification (NCBI taxonomy): domain Eukaryota; kingdom Viridiplantae; phylum Streptophyta; class Magnoliopsida; order Poales; family Poaceae; genus Triticum; species Triticum aestivum. The sequence continues at coordinate 286,095,421 of NC_057805.1, forward strand.
CTACAAGGGTACGTCGACTACACTCTCCCCTCTCGTTGCTATGCATCACCATGATAGTTCTTGCGTGTGCGTAGGAAAGTTTTTGAAATTACTGCGTTCCCCAACATATGCATGGTTCCAACAATGTAAAATGGAGGTTCACGTGCACCGACCAGCTTATAGAGAAGGCTCTCGTGCACAGAGAAAGGGTGCCCTCAGGTGGGTATGCATGGTTCTGACAATGTAAAGAAAAGGTTCTTTTGTAAGCGCTGAGGTGATGCTATATCTAGTTATCTATCGCTCCATCCATCTCTAGTCCTTTAGTTAGTATCTGGTTTAATGCCCACACATCATAAAAAAACTTACATGGGGTCAAATGGTGTCGGTGGGTGCAAGGTCCGCCTTATAGTGATGACACTGGGTGCAACGTCCACTGCAAAGAAAGGGTGTGGTGGTTATGTGTAATCTAATGATGTGACGACACATTTTGAATGGGTTATGGAATCAATTGGAAAAACCGCATGGCATTACAGTGTGAAACTGGGGTTCTTGTGCAATGACCAACTTATATAGAAGGCTTTTGTGCACAAAAAAGGGTGCCTCAAAACGTCCTTAAACGCTCAGACGGGCGGACCAGTCACTTACAGGTCAAGAAACAACCGACTCATTCGGACGCCTCAAATCGGCCCAAAACACCTTTGCCCATTAGCCCCCAAGTGCCAAGCACCTTTGCTTGCAGAGTGCTTGGGACTTATTTTCATGAACCGGCACTGTAAATAAAGCTTCTCAGCCTACATTAGCCCCCAAGTGCCAAGTGTCTTTGCTTGCAAAGTGCTTGGGACTTTAATATTGCATGATAATCACTCAAACTGTAACCCGGAACTTGTACAGGCTGCCTGCAAAAAACTTGAGTCGGAAATCTCTGATCTGAAGACCCGCCTGAAGACTCAGGAAAAGGAGACCCAGAAGGCCAATGCCAAGTTTGAGTTCAGTGTCTCTGCACAAGAAAAACTGAAGAAAAAATTTGAAACAGAAAGAAAAGCCTGGGCCGATGAGAAGACTGCCCTGCTCAGCCGGGCTGAACAAGTGGAGGCTGCTCTTACTGAAAGAACCGCCGAACTCCCCGGCTTAAAACGCCATGTATCGCAGATGGTCGCCGCAATCTTCGGTAAGTTACTCTGTAAGCTTCTAACAAGTTTACTTCATTTACGTCTGATAAGTCCCACCATTGCCATCAGCTCACCTGACTTTGTAATGCAGGTCCCAGGAGTTCCAACCTCAACCAGAACGTGCTGACCAAGCTGAAGGCGGTTTACACTTTGGTGGAGCAACTTTACACCGGGTCACAACGTGCTTTAGCCGTTGTGGCTCTGTCCAATGAAGTTCCCACTCACCTGGCAGATGTACTCAGGCGGCTTGCCGTACTTCCTCAGCGCTTCCAAGAGGTGAGACGGGCTTCTGCAAGAGCTGGAGCCATAGCTGCTCTGAGCCGGGCCAAGGCGTTTCTACCGGAGCTAGACCCGGCCGACATCGCTCTTGGATATCCCAGCCAGAAGGAAGACGGCACCCCCTTTGACCAGAAAGACTTTGCCGCCTGTGTGAAGAGCGTTCGCCCGGTGGCCACCTTGATTGGGAATGACACAGACCTTACCAAGTATCAGCCGGGCTATGATGCGGAGAATCAGAGGATCCCAACTCCACGCTATGAAGCAGTCAGCCTGATCCCTCCGACTCGTAAGCATACCTTCGCCCCAGAAGTTGACCCGGCCGGGTTAATTGATGATGAGGCTCAATTTGAAGCTTTGAGCGGCATTGACTGGAAATCATCAACCTTCCAGGTCATGGAAACAGCCGGAGGAGCGGAGAGGGATGAGCCGGAAGCTTCAACCCAACAAGCACCTTGACTACTTAGGCAGCTCATGGTTACGCCTTATAAACAATGCCTCACCTTTTGGACTCGGGGAGTCCTGTAATAGAGTAGGAAAAACAGTTAATTTTGTCGTGCCATCGTGCACGTGTGCAGCGCTTAACTCCGTTGAAGCTGCTCTTTCATGTTCCTCCGGATTATGTTTGATCATTTACTTTCCTTAAGCTTGAAGAATTGTCTTTAATTATTCTGCATAGAAAAATAAATCACAAGTCTCTAGACGGCTTACCGCATGGAGAGTCATATATCTTACATAGAACCCGGAATATAAACCAAGGTCATAAAAGACCGGCTCTCAATCATATCTTCGGGATAACCACAATAGCATACCTGCAAGCCTTGCAAGTACACCTCCGGCTTATGTAACCCAAATAATGAGGTTGAGAACGCAACTCCGGTTCATCAGCACCTATAATGCCTATTGTGTGCTATCAACATTATTAATCAAAGTTAAGCCGGCGGAGTAAGAACCGCCCTTGCACACTGTTGATATGATCAAAAGAACTTGTTGCAAACCAAAAGATCAAAACTTAGGGGCTTCTGGTTCGAATACGACCAGAGAACCGTCCCAAAGGGGTTAAGCTTAAGATTCGAATGCGATCATATAGCCCCCAGTGGCTTTGGCGTTGCCTATCAAGAGGGTACCGACAGCTATGTTCTCTTGGGTTCGGATACGACCCATGTTTGAACAGGAAGCCCCCAAATGACCTTAAGAGTTGTTTAACGACGCTGATTCGAATACGATCCACGTCGGTTCCCAAAGGGGGTTGAGCCATGATTCAAATATGATCAAGAAAAACTCCCCAATGAGCTCGGCAATTTGCCAATCAAGTGGGTATCGACAGCTATGTTCTCTTTGGTTCGAATACGACCTATGTTTGAACAGGAAGCCCCCAGGTGATCATATTGTTAACGGCTAGATTCGAATACGATCGTAAGCCGGATCCACCTCCAAGTGACCATGTAATGTTGTAATGGAAATAACACATTTACCTTTGGAGGAGAAAAGGACAGAGGTCCTGCTTTATTATTTATCATAATATATACATGGCTATAGAAATATGTACATTATGAGAGCCGGTGGCTCAAGTGTAATAAGGCCGAAGCTGAGCTATGTTCCACGGCCGACGGGTCTCTTCCTCCGACTTACGTGAATCTTTGTGCTCCCGAACATCGATAAGGTAGTATGACCCGTTGTACAAGTTCTTGCTGACCACAAAGGGCCCTTCCCAAGGCGGGGATAACTTGTGTGCATCTGTTTGATCTTGGATGAGCCGGAGCACCAGATCACCTTCCTGGAAGACCCTGGACTTAACCCGGCGGCTGTGATAGCGGCGCAGGTCTTGTTGGTAAATCGCCGAGCGAGCTGCTGCCACATCACGCTGTTCGTCCAACAAGTCAAGAGCATCTTGGCGCGCCCGCTCATTATCCGCCTCAACATAAGCCGCCACTCGAGGCGAGTCATGACGGATGTCGCTAGGGAGGACCGCCTCCGCTCCATAAACCATGAAGAAAGGCGTGTAACCCGTAGACCTGTTAGGAGTAGTATTGATGCTCCATAACACGGAGGGTAACTCCTCCACCCAACAACCCGGCGTCCGTTGCAAAGGGACCAAAAGCCGGGGCTTGATGCCCTTCAAGATTTCCTGATTGGCTCTCTCAGCTTGACCATTGGATTGAGGGTGAGCCACTGATGAAACATCAAGCCGAATATGCTCTCGTTGACAAAACTCCTCCATGGCGCCTTTAGACAGATTGGTACCATTGTCAGTTATAATGCTGTGTGGAAAACCAAAGCGAAATATCACCCTCTTCATGAACTGAACCGCTGTGGCTGCGTCACACTTACTAACTGGCTCTGCTTCAACCCACTTTGTGAACTTGTCGACCGCCACCAAGAGGTGGGTCTTCTTATCCTTGGATCTTTTAAAAGGCCCAACCATATCAAGCCCCCAGACCGCAAATGGCCAAGTAATTGGAATCATCCTCAATTCTTGAGCCGGCACATGAGCCCGTCGCGAGAACCTCTGGCAACCGTCACATTTACTGACCAAATCCTCTGCATCAGCATGAGCCGTCAGCCAATAAAAACCATGACGAAAAGCCTTGGCCACAAGGGATTTTGAGCCGGCATGATGGCCACAATCCCCCTCATGAATTTCACGTAAAATTTCTTGACCTTCCTCAGGGGAAACACAACGCTGGAAAGTTCCAGTGACACTGCGACGATGCAGCTCGCCATTGATAATTATCATTGACTTAGACCGCCGGGTTATTTGTCTGGCCAAAGTTTCATCCTCAGGCAATTCTCCCCGGGTCATGTAAGCCAAGTATGGTATTGTCCAGTCTGGGGTAATGTGGAGAGCCGCCACCAACTGTGCCTCCGGGTCAGGAACAGCCAAGTCTTCCTCTGTAGGCAACTTAACAGAAGGGTTATGCAAAATGTCCAAGAAAGTATTAGGCGGCACCGGCTTTCGCTGAGAGCCCAGCCGGCTTAATGCATCAGCCGCCTCGTTCTTCCTGCGATCGATGTGCTCTACTTGGTAACCCTGAAAATGTCCAGCAATGGCATCAACTTCGCGGCGATAAGCCGCCATGAGAGGGTCCTTGGAATCCCACTTGCCTGACACTTGTTGGGCCACTAAATCTGAGTCGCCAAAGCACCTTACCCGGCTCAAGCTCATCTCCTTAGCCATCCGAAGACCATGGAGCAAGGCCTCGTACTCAGCCGCATTGTTAGTACAGGGAAACATCAACCGTAGCACATAGCAAAACTTGTCACCTCGAGGGGAAGTTAATACAACTCCAGCCCCTGAGCCTTCCAATTGCCTAGACCCGTCGAAGTGAATAGTCCAGTATGTATTATCCGGCTTCTCTTCAGGCACCTGCAGCTCTGTCCAATCGTTGATGAAATCCACCAATGCTTGAGATTTGATAGCAGTGCGTGGCACGTATTTCAGACCATGAGGCCCAAGTTCTATAGCCCACTTAGCCACTCTTCCTGTGGCTTCTCTGTTTTGGATGATATCTCCCAGGGGAGCAGAACTAACCACAGTGATAGGGTGACCCTGGAAATAATGCTTAAGCTTCCGGCTTGCCATGAATACCCCATAAACAAGCTTCTGCCAATGTGGATACCGTTGCTTGGACTCAATGAGTACTTCGCTGACGTAGTAAACCGGCCGCTGAACCGGATACTCCTTACCTGCTTCCTTACGCTCCACCACCACAGCCACACTGACAGCTCGTGTGTTAGCGGCTACATACAGCAATAAGGGCTCCTTGTCAACAGGAGCAGCAAGGACTGGGGGCTCAGCCAGCTGTCTCTTCAAATCCTCAAAAGCAGCATTAGCAGCATCATTCCAGATAAAGTCATCTGTTTTCTTCATCAACTGGTACAGTGGCATGGCCTTTTCACCCAAACGGCTTATAAACCGGCTCAAGGCAGCGATGCGGCCCGCCAGACGCTGGACGTCGTTTATGCACGCCGGCTTAGCCAGAGAGGTGATTGCTTTGATCTTTTCCGGGTTAGCTTCAATGCCTCTGTGAGAAACCAGAAAACCCAAGAGCTTGCCTGCGGGAACACCAAAAACACACTTGGCCGGGTTAAGCATCATCTTGTAAACCCGGAGATTGTCAAAGGTTTCTTTAAGATCATCTACCAAGGTCTCCTTCTCCCTGGACTTAACCACAATATCATCCACATAGGCATGAACGTTGCGCCCAATCTGGTTATGAAGACAATTCTGCACACAACGCTGGTAAGTCGCCTGTGCACTCTTGAGTCCAAAAGGCATAGACACATAACAGAAGGCTCCAAAGGGAGTGATGAACGCCGTCTTCTCCTGGTCCTTAACTGCCATTTTAATCTGATGGTATCCAGAATAAGCATCCAAAAAACTTAAGCGCTCACAACCCGCCGTAGCATCAATAATCTGATCAATACGGGGGAGAGCAAAAGGATCAGCCGGACAAGCCTTGTTTAAATCCGTGTAGTCCACACACATCCGCCAGGTGCCGTTCTTCTTGAGCACGAGCACCGGGTTAGCTAACCATTCTGGATGAAAAACTTCAACAATAAACCCGGCCGCCAAGAGCCGGGCTACTTCCTCACCGATGGCTTTCCGCCTCTCCTCATTAAACCGCCGGAGGAATTGCCTGACCGGCTTAAATCTCGGATCAATGTTGAGAGTGTGCTCAGCGAGTTCTCTAGGTACACCTGGCATGTCAGAAGGTTTCCACGCAAAGATGTCCCTGTTCTCACGGATGAACTCGATGAGCGCGCCTTCCTATTTCGGATCCAGATTGGCACTGATGCTGAACTGCTGAGATGAGTCACCTGGAACAAAGTCAACAAGTTTAGTCTCATCAGCTGATTTAAATTTCATTACCGGCTCATGCTCCGTGGTTGGCTTTTTCAAAGACGTCATATCTGCCGGGTCAACATTGTCCTTGTAAAACTTCAACTCCTCTGTGGCACAAACAGATTCCGCGTAAGCCGCGTCACCTTCCTCACACTCCAAGGCTATCTTTCGGCTGCCATGAACCGTAATGGTCCCATTGTGACCCGGCATCTTGAGCTGCAAATACACGTAACACGGCCGTGCCATGAACTTGGCGTAAGCCGGCCGCCCAAATAAAGCATGATACGGACTTCTTATCTTAACCACCTCAAAGGTTAATTTTTCCGCCCTGTAGTTGTACTCATCTCCAAAAGCCACTTCCAGCTCAATCTTACCAACTGGATATGCCGACTTACCAGGCACCACACCATGGAAAATAGTATTGGACTGGCTGAGGTTCTTATCAATCAACCCCATACGACGGAAGGTCTCATAATAGAGGATGTTGATGCTGCTGCCTCCGTCCATGAGCACTTTAGTGAATTTATATCCCCCACCTGAGGAGCCACCACCAGGGCCAGGTGACCCAGATTATCAACCCGGGGAGGGTGATCTTCCCTACTCCACACAATAGGCTACTCAGACCATCTTAAATAGCGTGGAACCGCCGGCTCAACAGCATTCACAGCCCTTTTATGAAGCTTCTGATCTCGCTTGCACAGACTGGTGGTAAACACATGATACTGTCCACCATTGAGCTGCTTTGGATTGGTCTGGTATCCCCCTGCTGCTGCTGCTGATGACCCTGGCCGGGATGTTGATTAAAGCCCCCTTGAACATTCTGAGAATTGGAATTTGAACCGCCGCCCGGGCCATGAAAACCGCCACCACCTGAGCCGCCGCCCGGGCCACTGTTGCCATTGAAAGCATTGGAATTTTTAAAGGCCTTCATGATTGCGCAGTCCTTCCATAAATGAGTGGCCGGCCTTTCCCTAGAACCATGCCTTGGGCAAGGCTCATTCAACAACTGTTCAAGCGTCGGGCCTGACCCGCCGGCTCGGGGAGGTGGTCTCCCTTACGCCGGTGGTTGTTACCCTGTGAATTGGCGTTGGCCACAAACTCCATACTGCCATCAGCCTTACGCTTGTTACCTCCCTGGTTCGCCGGGTTATGCTGGGGGCCCTTGCCATTGCCATTCCGTTTTCCCTTCCCTGTCCTTTCATCATCCGACGCGGGATCCTTGGTACTATCAGAATCGGCGTACTTGACCAGAGCCGCCATCAGCGTACCCATATCATTGCAGTCGCGCTTGAGCCGCCCGAGCTTCATCTTCAGGGGCGCAAAACGACAATTCTGCTCCAACATTAAGACTGCAGAGCCGGCATCCATCTTATCAGATGAATGTATTATCTCCTTGACCCGGCGAACCCAATGGGTTGTAGACTCACCCTCCTGCTGCTTGCAGTTAGTCAAATCCACAATTGACATAGATTGCCTACATGTATCTTTAAAGTTTTGGATGAACCGGGCTTTTAGCTCAGCCCAAGACCCGATAGAGTTAGGCGGCAGTCCTTTCAACCAAGTGCGGGCAGTCCCATCTAACATCATGGTGAAGTACTTGGCCATTGCCGCTTCACTGACCTCCAGCAACTCCATGGCCATCTCGTAACTCTCGATCCATGCTCCGGGTTGTAAATCAGCCGTGTAATTAGGCACCTTCCTAGGCCCTTTGAAATCCTTGGGCAGACGTTCATTGCGGAGAGCCGGCACCAGACAAGGGACACCTCCAGTCCTCGTAGGTATACCCGCATCGACAGAAGCCGTCGGATAAGCCGGGGGTGGCTGGTAAGCCGTCAACTGAGGCGCCTGCTCCGCCTCTTGCCGTGCTCTGTCTTGGTCTACCGCGTGAAAGGCTCCGTTATGAGCCGGGCCGTGGCCAGGAGGCAAGTCATGGCGTCGGACATTGCTTGAGCCGGTCGCTGAGACCATGTGTCTGCTATAACTCGGGCTCCGGCCTGGACGAGGGGTTGAATGAATCCTGTCCCGGCTATAAGAATATGCCTCCTGCTGCGCCAGAGCCGTCTGAAGGAGTTCTCTGACCCGGCGGGTTTCAACCGCCGTTGGAGAGTCGCCATCGATTGGGAGAGCCGCCAGTCGCGCCGCCGCGGCGACCATGTTTTCCAACGGGTTGGCATAATGACCCGGTGGTATTGGCACGTACTGAGGCGGGGCAGCGTTCACCCGGGGAGGCCCCATCACTTGGGGCTGAATTGACGTTCCAGCCCCGGGCGTCGTGATCTCTGGCGGGTTACTGGGCCCTGCACCAGGCGTGTTGAAGAGGTTTCGAGGATCGTAAACCGGAGGGAGTCGAGATTGGGCCTTTTGATGCCTCCTTCTCATGACCTCATTGGACGCGTTCTGATCCATCGTGAGCCGGAAAGACTGTGCCTGAATCAGCTGAGTCTGGGCGTCGAGAGCCGCCCTCTCCGCAGCCATCCTGATCCCTTCCGCCGCCAGATCCTCCTTGGCTTTTGCTAGATCCAACTTTAACTGTGCCACCTCCGCGTCATGCTGAGCTTGATCCGCTGGGGCGACCGTAGCGGTTAACAGGGCCGTCATCTTGTCTGTGAGATCCATCAGCACCTGAGCCGGCGAGGGCACAGGGCTTCCTGCCCCGGCGGCGGGGTTTTGAACAGGTTGTGCGCCAGCCATGAAGATTCCAACCCGGCTCGGCGGCTCGAAGGGGTCCGGAATACTGTCGCCATCGGAACAACCCCTGAGCCTGCCATCTTGAAGTTGGTATAACGAGTCGGTCTCCTCTGTGGATGACTCGCCGTCAGAGCGAGCGGCCGTCTCCTCGCCAGATCCAGATCTTTCAGAGAGTCCTCCATGGACGCATCCCACGAAAGCATGCTTCAAGGCAGGCAGAGTTCGGGCGGGTCGTGCACGCTGAGCCGTCTCGATGAGATCGGCGCAGAGGTCCGGCTCAAGGCCCGGCTCACCAATCTTGCCAATAAAGACATGGATTCCGCCGAAGGGGACCCGGTACCCGTACTCGATTGAGCCGGCGTCGGGGCCCCAGTTTGCATCGTCGATGTAGAGCTTGCCGCGACGACTCTTGGTCATCCGGCCCACAGCGTATCCCTTGAGCCCTTCGAAGCCGCCCTTCAAGAACTCAAATCCACCGTCCGCTGGCCCCACGGTGGGCGCCAACTGTCGTGGAATTATCACGACAGATGTCCTCGTGCAAGGACTTAGTCGTGGAGTCATCGCAGCTAGGAAGCTTAAAGGGGTTAAGTGGGACAAAGGACACGAGGATTATATTGGTTCGGCCCCTTACAGTGAAGGTAAAAGCCTACGTCCAGTTGAGGTTGTATTGATTAGGGTTTCGACGACCAGGAGCTAAACCGCCCTGCCTGGTTATCAATTTGATCTTACTTGTCTCTGAACCGCCGCCGGGTCGTCCCTTTATATAGAGAGGTTGACGCCCAGCGGCTCTCAGAGTCCCGGCCGGCTTATAACAGTGTCCGGCTCGGACTCTTAACTATTCTTGCCTTACATTACAAGTTTCACCATAACGGCGGTTTATCACTACGGGCCTTAAGCCATCTCCGGGTCTTAAGCCCATTACTGACCCGCCGTCCTCAAGCTTGGTACTGGGCTTCACGTGATGATCATTATGACGTAACCCGGCCCCTCCTGGGCGGGTGACTCTAATGGTTATATCCTCAACACCTGGGCTTACCGAATATGGGGCGGCCAGTTCAGTACCCAGAGACGTGTTCGGACACGTCCGCCAGCGTTTGAATGCCCAGATTTGATGACCGCGGTTGTAGATGCTCTAATGATCATCTGTAGCTGAAAAGATTGAAAATGTGTAAATAAACATAGAAGTGTGTGTTTTTGAACAAGACAATGCTTGGGGACTGGGATCCATGAAGTTAACGATTTGTTAGGCCAACTCCAGTGCACGACCCCAAACGAACATCTGTTTTGTCTGGATTGTGTCCGTTTGAATTGTGCAAAGGGATGTTCTCTGGCTGCCTCGGAGCAAATTTCACCGCATCACCCAATTGACGGGTGCATTTTGTGCGGCCCTTTTGCAACAAAAATAATGAAAACTAAATTAGACTGCGGTCATAGACATGCCAGTGGTCGTAGTTCATGCCAGCCAGAGCCCCAGCACCGGCGATGCGAGCCTACAAAATGATCACACCCCATGGTTCATGCCGGTACGCTAGCCAGCGGCCCGCACACTGCGAGCGCACAAAAAAACAGGCATATTTCATGTCTCACAGCCTCCCCAAGTTCAACATGCAGTATTGACCACGCCATATATTTTTTGCGACCCGTCTTAAGACCAAACTAAGTTTCATGTGTTGCCAAACTCAAAAAAGCGGGAGACTATTTATGGCAAGGTCATGGTAAATATACACAGTACTAAGCTAAACTGGCTGTCGAGACCTTAAAAAACCGGTTGTCCAGATAAACGGAATAAGTCAATGCTCAACCCCCGAGAAAAACGACAGTGGCCTACTTCCTGGAATCCTGGGATTAGATATTGCCTGATGTATTGTGTCCGCGTGCTCCTTTCGACCATGCTCTATTGTAGGGAAGATGGACGTCACATATGCACCCATTGTCTAAATACACATTTTGAAAAGTTAAAAAATTCAGAACAAAAATCCCGCAGTATATCTGGACATTCTATGTGCATGCACAAAATATGGATGAAAATCGACATTTTTTATGGCTTGTGTAAAAAAGATGAAGAAATACAAAATGAATAGTTGTAATGAAGCATCAGAATTTGTCTTTTTTACACAAGCTACAAAAAACCTTGTTTTCACCAAAAACTTTGTACACGCACATAAAATGTCCGGATATACACACAGAATTTTTGTTCGGAATTTTTCAACTTTTCAAAATGTGTATTTAGACAATGTGTGCATATGCACGTAGGAGCCATTGCCAATTTCCGGCCCGGGATCCCACTCACCAGCACGAGCAGCTGTAGCCAGCACCCCTCACGAGCAGCAATAGCCAGCACAACCGCTCGCCAAGATGGATGTGGCCCGTGGTACATTCATAGCAACTATGTCTCCGAAATGCAAGCAGGTCATTGTTGTCCTGAACTGAATAGTACTGAGAGATAGAAGGCTTGAGCAAGATTGAGGATCAGTGGATGTTCATACGTGGACCGACTTATAGCAACTTCAACATGCCGATCCATTTCGTCCGCGCGTGTCCGTTTGATTCACCGCAGACAGAAAAGTCGGCCCAACACACCGATTCAAACGGACGCGTGTCCACTTTTTGTCCGTCGGGCGATCCATTTCGGCCCAAATTTGGGAGTCATTTGCGTCGGTGCGGACACGAAGCGAACGCACGTGACGTCCGCATACTCCTCCCTCTGGCCCGCTACTCGGTGGCACATAGGCCATTTTCTTCCACCCCTAGCGACATCAAGCCCCCGCTCGCCCCACCCCGTCGTCGCCGCCGCCGAGCCCAGTGCCCTTGCCAGCAGTCCACACCCACACACCTCTCGCGCACACCGCAACCTCCCATGACATCGCCACCACCGCCTCGCCACTGGGCCACCACAGCTTCCCCCACCCACGACGTCGCCGCGAGCATGAAGTCGCCACCCGCGACCCCGACCAACACCTTTGTCTGACGCCGCCAGGCCAGCTACCTGGTCCAAGGGAGGCGCGCCTCTCTTTGCGGGCCAGCTTCTTCGACGGCGCCCGCAAGCTATTCGACAGTTTTCCCCCAAGGTACAAATGGACTCCGCCGATGAGTTCTTTTTCCACAATTTCCTCTATGACTCCAATGATTCCTCGTCCCGACGATGAGGAGATAGTTGCTGCTGTGTTGGTCGTCCATGACCACCTTAGTAGGCAGCAGCCGTTGTTCCGGGGCTCGACCCCGACGTTCAATCGCAACCGAGAGAGCGGCCATTTCCTTCTTTTTTTCTCGAATATGCACGAGTATGCATATCATATATTAAAGAATGAAAGGCATAGAAAGCCTCCACCATTCATTTACAAGTGCTATGATTTCTCACACTCGTTGTACAACTCCACTCCACCTACTAGACTTAGACTACTCCTCACCACTGGTCCAGCTTGCTAAGCCTGCAAACACAAAATCTATGTTTCCTTTCATAAGTCCATACATCGACCAAGTCCGTCCTTCCGCTTCAATTCTCTGCATGAGACAACCAGTCGATGGCGAGGCACCGTCTAACACAACTGCATTCCTATGCTTAACTCCCACAAAGTCGATAGCAGGAAAGTGTGCAGATCCTTCCTGGTCATGGTGCCTCCTGCTTGTTTTCCACATAGCCATGGTTCAAGGGCATCCTGCGTAATTGGCGTCCACTGGCTTCCCCAATGCCCTACAGACCTCCGTCCAAACCGTCCTGGCAAAGACGCATGTTAATAAAACATGGTCTATTGTTTCTTCCTCTTGGTCACAAAGAGGGCACTTGTCTTGATGCGGCAGCCCCCTCCTAGCAAGCCGGTTGGACGTCCAATATCTGTTCCATAGCGCCATCTAGGTAAAAACTTGCATTGTGATGGAGCTCGTGATTTCCAAGTTAACTCCGCTGTGGGAATAACCTCCCTGCCCTAAAACTTAGATGCGTACGCTGATCTCACTGTGAACTGTCCAATCGTCTCCCATAACCATGCTAACTTGTCTGAGACATTCTCAACTGGTTCCCAAGTCTGGACCCTCTGCCAAAGCTGTAAGAACTCCTGTAGTGCATCCATACTCAAGTTGGGGCTGAGGCATGCTGCCCACGATCCATTGCCCGCCACCTGGCCTAGCAAACTCGTCTATTTAACACGATGAACACGATGCGGTATCATGTCATAGATGGTCGGGGCAGTCTCTTGTATCCGCCTCCCATCCAGCCACCGATCTTCCCAGAATAGTGTGTTCAGTCCATTGTTCACCGTGCACCTCGTGGCCGCTTGGAAGATTTTCATCGATTCATCTGGCACTTTGATTGTGAATTCGCTCCATGGCTTGCCGTTGTCTGTCCTCTGTAACCATGGCCATCTGGTCTGCATGGCCACATTCATCCGTCTTAGCTTAGGCAGTCCTAGACCTCCTGCCCATTTCGGAGCACACACAGTATCCCATGCCACCACACAGTTGCCTCCATTTTCCTCCGCTTTTCGGCACCCGAGAAATCCACGGCATATCTTATTCATGGCCGCAAGGGTTTTCATAGGAAGGTCCAATGCCATGATCGCATGTATGGGCATAGCGCACAGAACGGATTGCACCAATGTAAGCCTACCACTTTTAGGCATAAGCGCTGCCTTCCACCTTGGCAAGCGATTCGCCATCTGATCCATGAGGTACTGAAGTTGTGCCGTTGATTGCTTCCTTACGGACAAGGGCAATCCAAGGTACCTAACCGAGAACGATCCCACCGGACACCCAAGCTCCTGACTGGCCATAGCTATGCCCTGCTCCGAACACCATATCGGCAGCGTGAGCGGTTTGCTCATGTTTATGTGCAGGCCCGATGCCTCACCAAATAGGTCGAAGATGCATTTACAAATAGCAAGATCCATCGGTTCTGGCTTGGTGAACAAGACCACGTCATCGCCAAAAATTGGGAGCCTTTTCTTCATTCCTGTTGTCGCCAAAGGCTGCAAAAACCCACGCTCGACAGCCCATTCGAACAAATGTTGTAGTGGCTCCATGGTGAGGATGAAGAGCATTGGTGATACGGGGTCACCTTGTCACATACCCTTGCAGTTGTATATAGTTTCACCTAGGTCCCCATTTACCATTATCCTTGTTGTGGAAGTAGCCAGGATTCCACACACCCATGATCTCCACCTTGGGCCAAAGTCGAGCTGTTCCATAACTTCCAGGAGAAATGACCATTGAACCGAGTAAAACGCTTCAGAGATGTCCAATTTCATGTTAGTTCAGAGCATGGCCCGGCGTTTGCATGCTATTTCCTTCTTTGGAAGGACTACTTTGAGACACCTAACCCATTCTTCAAACATCACTAATTTCGGTGTCGTTTCCGTACGGCTAGGCACGTTTTCAACCGTATTCGGGAGGCACTAGTCGGATATGATAATTATTTTGATTGCAAGGAGGATGCCCCTGGAAAGATTGGCTTCTCCTCTTATCAGAAATGCACTGCAACTATCCGGATGCTTGCATACGAAGTGCCCGGTGCTCATTGATGAGTACGTCTGTGTGAGCGAGTCTACGTGCCTAGACTCCATGTATAAGTTCTACAATGTTGTGATTGTAGTGTTTGACCCCGAGTACTTGAGATAGCCAAATGCTGAAGATACAACCCGCTTATTGGCGATGAATGCTAGTAGGGGCTTCCCAGGGATGCTTGGCAGTATAGACTGTATGCACTGGGAGTGGAAGAATTGCCCTTCTGCTTGGCAAGGCCAGTATAGGGGCCATGTCGAGGCTTGCACTGTCATGCTTGAGGCCGTGGCCTCACAAGATCTCTGGATCCGACACTCTTTCTTCGGCATGGTCGGACCACACAATGATATCTACGTGCTTCAACGCTCGCTGGTTTTTGCAAGGGTTGCCGAAGGCAACTGCCCGCCGGTGAATATTAACATCAACAGCCAGAACTATAACAAAGGATACTACCTAGCTGACGGTGTCTATCCTTAGTGGACGACTATTGTGAAGACAATCTCTAACCTTGTAGGAGAGAAAAATGTGGTGCACATGAAATCCACAAAGGGAGCCCCCCTTGTGCGGATATGTAAGGTTCATCCAATAGATAAGGTTCTCGAACACAGAAAGAAGGTTCCTCGGGGTGGCTGGGTGAGGTTTTTTTTATCAAACCCAACGCGCATGCTCCCGTCCTTTGTCATCATCCCCGTGGGGCAAAAGTCTGGTGCGTGTGAAACACACGAAAGGGAGGGTGGGCGGGCAATTGATAATGGGTAATGTAACTATTCACCATAACCTCCCCCCTGCGCAGGGTTCTTTTGATTAACCAATTTTAAAGAGAACATAACAACATATTAATCAAAAACTGTTTCACAGGGTTGATTATTGTGTGGTCACTAATCGTTGGCATGTCGTAGCGCACCCAAGACGTAAGAATGGTGAGGGTGAAGGAAGTTGCTGCTCTAATGCCTGGCAAGTAGCTTTGGCTTTAAGGGTATTTCTAGCCGATCCCCTAAATCGCTTTGGAGACGTGAAAAAAAAAAACAGTCTACTCCTCTAAACCGAATCTAGCCGATTGTCTAAAATCCAATGAGAAGTAAATAAATTACTCTGGGCGACCACCGAGGAGTAAATTAACTCGCCCCCTTGGCACCGCTCACTCCACCGCCCCCGTCGCCTTATCCACTCCCCTGTCGCCCATACACGCTACCCGAGACCCATCCACAATCGACATTGCCGATTGTGGCGGCCATGGCGAAGATGGCGACAACGGGAACAATGACTGCAATAGAGGCAAGGGCGGGCGGTGGCGGCAGCGGGGTCGGCGGGAGCATGTACGGTGACCTAGACGACGGCACAAACGCGTACCTTGATCGGGGTCTGTCCAGAGCATAGTGTAAGGAGATCGTCGAATAATCTGATAGCAATTAGAATTAGTATGGTTTAGCTTGATTGACACTTAATTTTTTTTATGGAAACGGCATCAAGTTTCAGTTTGTATGTTTAAGTAGTATACTTTGTTGAATCTATTTTGTGTTTGTTTGCACCGGATTAGTTTTTAAGCTTAAACTTTGTGAGTAATTTTACTTCACTGAAACTAACTCGGCGGTTTTTTAATGGTCGGATGGGTTGGATAAAAAAATAAACATAAACCATATTAACATGAACGTATTGAAAAACAACAGTAGAAAACGCAGGGGTGCAAGTACGTAGTCCTACGTGAAGTAAATGGATTGTTAACTATGCCAATGCACTCGCATAAAAAGATCGAGAGAGAATGATTTTATCTTTTAAGATGCGCCCATGAGCATCCTTCCGCCCGTAGCCCATGCTCTATAATGTTGCGTGCCGTATCGAACGTGGCCGTGGCGGTACGGGAGATCATGATCTCTAGTCTAGTAGCGCTCACGGGTGCTCCTTTTTTACTATGGCGGCACGGAATCATCCGCCATACACCCAGCTCGATATCACTATAAAACATACCAACGTCAGGCATGCCAAATGCCTCAACCCATCAACCTCCTCTTGTCGTCCGCAGTTCTGCAGTTAGCAGCCATGTCCAACGGTAGCTCCGCCTCGTCTCCGTTCGCGAGCAGCAGGAGAGCCCCTCTCCCCTACGCCGGGAACCCGCTGTACTACGGGCCAGCTGTTTTCTGGAGCTGTGGCGCAAAGGCAGCCCGCCTGACCTTGTGGACAGACGCCAACCCAGGCCGGAGATACCTGTCTTGCTCACCGGCGATGGTGAGCGCGCAGTTCTTCTTTTTCCTGTCGCAGGGCTTGGTCAATGGGCGGTGACATGTGTGAAAAGCCAAGCTTTGTAATGGATGCAGGTTTGCCGTCGTCCTCTCTAGCACTGGCTTGATCCCAAGCAGAGCCCGTACATGCGTGAGCGGGTTGGTGGATATGCGTGACAAGATCCGACTGCTGGAGAACGACGTATTCCTAAACAACAGTTCTGACCAGCAGCATGACCTGAGTTGGCGTTCGCTGTGGCTGCCTTTGCCTCGTGCATGTCGGTCGGTTGACCTACCTGTATGTGTCGTGCTTCATATCGTTGTATGTTGTTTGTTCGATGATTTTAAGCTTAAACTAGCAGTGTTCGTCAAGAGGAGTACTAGTACTAATTAGACCACAAGATAAATTGGCTTAAAGCCATCCCTGGAGCTCGAGCGGATCAACTCGGCCAAAATCAATGCACCAGGAAAGAACAACTACAATTGCTTGTCATCCTCTGTCCGGCCTGATCAATCAAAAAATCTTAGGGAGGAAACATCAGCTATATCGAGCACACCACACAAGCTCGCACACCGTTCGCTCGCTTGCATTTTTTCGGGCTACGGCTACCCTTCCAACTCTAGAGGTTATCGGCGCATGACCTTCTATCCCATCGCATGTATACCTCGAGGCACATGTATTTTTACGAGAAGGTATTTCCTTTTCAGCAGGTACCCCCATCTGTCGAGTCTTCCGCGGAGCTTCGCCGCGCCCTCGACGTGGCGCGGGTCCCGGTCACGGCCTGCCCCTGCTACCACCGCTGGCAGGTCACCCCCATCACCGGGTCCAGCCTTGTCCGCTTCTTTGAACATACTGTGTTTGATTAAATTAGATCATTAGCCTGTGAGGGAAAAAGGAAATATTATCACCCTATCAGTATGCATATTTAACAAAAATAAATAAATACCGAACCTAAGCGAGTGGTGCCAGAAAAATGATACATGTTTCACATTTGAGCTACATAATAGCTGTGACGACTAAAATATACCTGGTGAGAAAAATGATTTTGCATGCTCAAATATGCAACTGGAGGGCATGACTTTCGACAATCAGAAGTATTAACATCAGGTGGCATAAAACTGTAATATCGAAACCATGGGTAGCTGATTATAGGTATCACCACTAAAAACCCCAAGGAATATGGTAACGCTAATTACAGGTATCACCACTAAAACCCCCAAGGAATATGGTACCCATGGGTTAAAGATGAGGAAAACCAGCACTTCATAGTATATAAAAATCTGAAGCAAAACCCAAGGAAAAGACAATTATATTTGTTGTAAAAAAGTAAATATTAAATCTGCAAGCTCGAACTGTCCGTCATTTGGTCAAAAACAGAAACAACAAATATGTTCGCCATTTGGACAAGTGTTTAGCTGTATATAGAATTTATTTTGTAATTGGAAGATGAGTCCTAATTAAAACATTTAAAAGAAATATATGAATTGTACCTAAAAGGGAAATTTAAAATAGAGACATGACAGTTCCTCATTTGGTGAATGAGATGAGAGTTGATGCATCCATTCTTCACTTGATGGTGAAGTATTACGCCCAACAGTTTCAAAAAGAAATCAGAACACGGATAACTGGAGTAAGAAACAAAGCTTTGGGACTTCCATAAAAATTTCCTATAGTCACAACATTTTGTAAAGAAATGGTATTCTGAACACACTAACCGAGCCGGAAAACAAGCCAATAAGGAGTATACTAAGTACCAAATTATAGAATCGTAGTACGTATAGTGTACCCACTTCTAACAAGATAAAATCCTAGGAGAGAATGGAATGGCCTGCTACAAATAAAGTTAACCTGAAAACAGTAGATCCACACCATACTTCTCCTTGTTAATACTCACAATATCATACGCCCTCCCCATGAAATAGCCAGTTGATGGAGAATTTTGCTTGGCGTGTCACTCACAATAAACAGAGAACAAGTCAGTAAGAAAAAGAAAAAGATCAAAGACTGAAACTTTACAAAGAACATACAATAATTTTGACCAAATTTACATGGCACACACTGTAAATCACAAACACTAGCACCGTAAAAAAAATAGTATTAGATGCTACAAGCGATGGACATGCATAAAGTAACCAACTACACTGGCCTATGAAGTTAGCAACCAAGTCATGAATGCTAAATTTTAACTTTTAAAACCCTAAACTTACAGAAAAATCAGAGGAATACAGAAGCTCAAACTACATAAATTTCAACCAAATTTACACAGAACTACATGGTGGTCGGCCTCCTTCTGGTGGCGACGATGGGGCAAGGGGGGTGAAGGGGTCTGGGGGCTCCTCCTCCTACTGCAGCTCACACTACAAAAAAAAAGACACATCCGGGATATTTTGGGCCGAACGAATTTTTTTCTGTCATGCTTATGACACTTATATGACGATAATTGTGACAAAACCCGGTATCATCATAGATGTGGTGGGCTCCTACTTCTATGACAAAAATCATGACAGAAAATGGGCTCTTCGTCCTGGGCGGGCCGGAGACGCAGTTGCATGACATTCTTTGGACCGTCCATGACGGAGAAAACCATGGTAGAAGCGAGGGCGAGGAAAATATCGGGGAGTTCCCGGTTACGGTGGGTGGTTGGGGGCCGAGCGATGCGCGTTTCTCTCGTACACGTAGGCGCGTGGGTGCGAGGCGTTGGGCTCTAACTGAACCAGAGCGATTGCACTGCAGGCTACGCGTTACTGAACCCAAGCGATCGATCGATGGCTGTTAACTGAACCCGATCGAGCGATTCCTTCGCTACTGCTGCTACCTGAAGCTGATCGAACACTGCTACCTCCTTCCCTTGATGAAAAATGAGCGTTGTTGGGGGTTTTGGATGAACAGTTCCCGATGGGGGGTTGGATGAACAGGACCCCGTGGTAGTTGCCGCTGGATGAACAGTACCCCGATCAATCGAGCCGGTGAAGGGCTGGATGAACAGGACCCCATGGAGGGCTGGATGAACAGGACCCCGTGGAGGGCTGGTTGAACAGTAGCCGGTGGAGGGCTGGATCAATAGTAGCCCGTGGAGGGGTGGTTGAACAGGACCCCGTGGAGAGGGCTGGTTGAATAGTAGCCAGTGGAGGAGCGGTGGAGGCTGGATGAACAGGAGCCCGTGGATGAACAGTCACAGGTGAAGGCCGGAGGAGGTCGACGGTGGATGAAAAGGAGCCCGTGGAGGCAGTCGACAGTAGATGAACAGTAGCCCGTGGAGGCAGTCGACGATGGATATGAACAGTATCCCCTGGAGTCCCGTTTTGCGGTATGCCACATCCCTCCCGATGAACAGGACACCCGTTTCGACTGTAGCGCTCTGTTACCTCTTGAGCATGTGTTGCTTTTCCCTTGAAGAGGAAAGGGTGATGCAGCAAAGTAGCGTAAGTATTTCCCTCGGTTTTTGAGAACCAATGTATCAATCCAGTAGGAGACTACATGCAAATTGCCTAATACCTGCACAAACAATCAAGAACCTTGCAACCAACGCAATAAAGGGGTTGTCAATCCCTTCACGGCCACTTGCAAAAGTAAGATCTGATAAAGTAATAAGATAAATATTTTTGGTATTTTTGTTGTATAGATTGGAAAGTAAAGATTGAAAAATAAACGGCGACAGAAATAGCAAGTTGATAGGAAAACAATATGATGTAAAATAGACCCGGTGGCCATAGGTTTCACTGGTGGCTTCTCTCAATATAGCATATATTACGGTGGGTGAACAAACTACTGTCGAGCAATTGATTGAAAAGCGCATAGTTATGAGAATATCTAGGCATGATCATGAACATAGGCATCACATCCGTGACAAGTAGACCGAAACGATTCTGCATCTACTACTATTACTCCACACATCGACCGCTATCCAGCATGCATCTAGAGTATTAAGTTCATAAGAACAGAGTAACGCATTAGGCAAGATGACATGATGTAGAGGGATAAACTCAAGCAATATGATATAAACCCCATCTTTTTATCCTCGATGGCAACAATACAATATGTGCCTTGCTGCCCCTGCTGTCACTGGGAAAGGACACCGCAAGATTGAACACAAAGCTAAGCACTTCTCCCATTGCAAGAGAGATCAATTTAGTAGGCCAAACCAAACTGATAATTCGAAGAGACTTGCAAAGATATTAAATCATGCATATAAGAATTCAGAGAAGAATCAAATATTGTTCATAGATAATCTTGATCATAAACCCACAATTCATCGGATCTCGACAAACACACCGCAAAAAGAATTACATCGAATAGATCTCCAAGAAGATAGAGGAGAACTTTGTATTGAGATCCAAAGAGAGAGAAGAAGCCATCTATCAAATAACTATGGACCCAAAGGTCTGTGGTAAACTACTCACACATCATCGGAGAGGCTATGGTGTTGATGTAGATGCCCTTCATGATCGAGTCCCCCTCCAGCGGACCGCCGAAAAAGGCCCCAAGATGGGATCTCACGCGTACAGAAGGTTGCGGTGGTGGAAAAGGTGTTTTGTGGCTCTCCCCGATGGTTTCAGGGTATAAGAGTATATATAGGCGAAAGAAGTAGGTCGGTGGAGCTACGAGGGGCCCACGAGGGTGGGGGCGCGCCTACCCCCCTGGGCGCGCCCTCCTACCTTGTGGCTGCCTCGTGGCTTCCTTGACCTCCACTCCAAGTCTTCTGGATTGCGTTTGTTCCAAAAAAGATCCTCGCGAAGGTTTCATTCCGTTTGGATTCCGTTTGATATTCTTTTTCTGCGAAACACTAAAATAGGCAAAAAAAACAGCAATTTGCACTGGGCCTTCGCTTTATAGGTTAGCCCCAAAAATAATATAAAAAGGTATATTAAAGCCCATTAAACATCCAAAACAGATAATATAATAGCATGGAACAATAAAAAATTATAGATACGTTGGAGACGTATCAAGCATCCCCAAGCTTAATTCCTGCTCGTCCTCGAGTAGGTAAATGATAAAAACAATTTTTTTTATGTGGAATGCTACCTAACATAATTTTCAATATAATTTTCTTTATTGTGGCATGAATGTTCAGATCCGAAAGATTCAAGACAAAAGTTTAATATTGACATAAAAATAATAATACTTCAAGCATACTAACTAAGCAATTATGTCTTCTCAAAATAACATGGTCAAAGAAAGCTTATCCCTACAAAATCATATAGTTTGGCTATGCTTCATTTTCGTCACAGAAAAATGCTCTCATCATGCACAACCCCGATGACAAGCGAAGCAATTGTTTCATACTTTAGTAATCTCAAACTTTTTTCAACTTTCACGCAATACAAGAGCGTGAGCCATGGACATGGCACTTTGGGTGGAATAGAATATAATGATGGGGTTGTGTGGAGAAGACAAAAAAAGGAGAAAGTCTCACCTTGACGCGGCTAATCAACGGGCTATGGAGATGCCCATCAATTGATGTCAATGCGAGGAGTAGGGATTGCCATGCAACAGATACTAGAGCTATAAATGTATGAAAGCTCATCAAAAGAAACTAAGTGGGTGTGCATCCAACTTGCTTGCTCACGAATACCTAGGGCATTTGAGGAAGTCCATTGTTGGAATATACAAGCCAAGTTCTATAATGAAAAATTCCCACTAGTATATGAAAGTGACAATATAAGAGACTCTCTATCATGAAGATCATGGTGCTACTTTGAAGCACAAGTATGGAAAAAGGATAGTAGCATTGTCCCTTTTTTTATTTGGCCTTTCCTTTTTTCTCTTTTTTTGGGACAATGCTCTATTAATGATGATCATCACACTTCTATTTATTTACAACTCAAAGATTACAACTCGATACTAGAACAAAGTATGACTCTATATGAATGCCTCCGGCGGTGTACCGGGATGGGCAATGAATCAAGAGTGACATGTATGAAATTATGCATGGTGGCTTTGCCACAAATACGATGTCAACTACATGATCATGCAAGGCAATATGACAATGATGAAACGTGTCATAATAAATGGAACGGTGGAAAGTTGCATGGCAATATATCTCGGAATGGCTATGGAAATGCCATAATAGGTAGGTATGGTGGCTGTTTTAAGGAAGATATAAGGAGGTTTATGTGTGATAGAGCGTATCATATCACGGGGGTTGGATGCACCGGCGAAGTTTGCACCAACTCTCAAGGTGAGAAAGGGCAATGCACAGTACCGAAGAGGCTAGCAATGATGGAAAGGTGAGAGTGCGTATAATCCAAGGACTCAACATTAGTCATAAAGAACTCACATACTTATTGCAAAAATCCACAATTCATCAAAAACCAAGCACTACGCGCATGCTGCTAGGGAGATAGATTGGTAGGAAAAGACCATCGCTCGTCCCCGACCGCCACTCCTAAGGAGGATAATCAAAGAAACACCTCATGCTTCAAATTTGTCACACGACGTTTACCATACGCGCATGCTACGGGACTTGCAAACTCTAACACAAGTATTTCTCAAATTCACAACTACTCAACTAGCATGACTCTAATATTACCATCTTCATATCTCAAAACAATCATCAAGTATCAAACTTCTCATAGTATTAATGCACTCTATATGGAAGTTTTTATTATACCCATCTTGGATGCCTATCATATTAGGACTAGTTTTATAGCCAAAGAAAACTAACATGCTGTTCTAAAGGACTCTCAAAATAATATAAGTGAATCATGAGAGATCAATAATTTTTATAAAATAAAATCACCACCGTGCTCTAAAAGATTTAAGTGAAGCACTAGAGCAAAATTATCTAGCTCAAAAGATATAAGTGAAGCACATAGAGTATTCTAATAAATTTCGATTCATGTGTGTCTCTCCAAAAGGTGTGTACAGCAAGGATGATTGTGGTAAACTAACAAGCAAAGACTCAAATCATACAAGACTCTCCAAGCAAAACACATATCATGTGGTGAATAAAAATATAGCCTCAAGTAAAGTTACCGATGGACGAAGACGAAAGAGGGGATGCCTTCCGGGGCATCCCCAAGATTAGGCTTTTGGTTGTCCTTGAATTTTACCTTGGGGTGCCTTGGTCATCCCCAAGCTTAGGCTCTTGCCACTCCTTATTCCAAAATCCATCAAATCTTTACACAAAACTTGAAAACTTCACAACACAAAACTAAACAGAAAATCTCATGAGCTCCATTAGTAAAAGAAAACAAACCACAACTTTAAGGTACTGTAATGAACTCATTATTTATTTATATTGGTGTTAAAACTACTGTATTACAACTTCTCTATGGTTCATACCCCCCGATACTAGCCATAGATTCATTAAAGTAAGCAAACAACACACGAAAAACAGAATCTGTCAAAAATAGAACAGTCTGCAGAAGTCTGATTTGTTCGAATACCTCTGGAACTCCAAAAATTATGAAAAACTAGGACAGCCTGGATAATTAGCATATTGATGTACTGCAAAAAGAATTGGTATTTTATCACGTTCTAGTGAATTTTAACAATTATCTTCGTGAGCGTAAAGTTTCTGTCTTTTTCAGCAAGATCAAACAACTATCACTCAAGAAGATCCTATTGGTTCTACTTGGCACAAACACTAATTAAAACATAAAAACACATCCAAACAGAGGCTAGATGAATTATTTATTACTAAACAGAAACAAAAAGTAAATAACAAAAATAAAATTGGGTTGCCTCCCAACAAGCGCTATAGTTTAACGCTCCTAGCTAGGCATTGAGATTTCAATAATGCTCACATGAAAGACAAGAATTGAAGCGCAAAGAGAGCATCATGAAACACGTGACAAACACATCTAAGTCTAACATACTTCTTATGCATAGGCATTTTATAAGCAAACACATTATCAAGGCAAGAAAAAACTAGTATATGCAAGGAAGAAGAATGAGACGATAGCAATCTCAACATGAAGAGAGGTAATTTAGTAACATGAAAATTTCTACAACCATATTTTCCTCTCTCATAATAATTACATGTAGGATCATAAGCAAATTCAACAAAATAGCTATCACATAACATATTCTCAACACGATCCACATGCATGCGAAGTTGAGACTCTTCCAAAATAGTGGGACTAACATTAACTAAAGTCATGACCTCTCCAAACCCACTTTTATCAAAAATTTCATGAGATTGAACATTCTCCAAATATGTGGGATCTAAAGTTGACACTCTTCCAAACCCATTTTCAATATAATTGCAAAAATTATTATCAATCTCATATTCATCATGGGGCTTAAATAAATTTTCAAGATCATAAGAAGAATCACCCCAATCATGATCATTGCAACAAATACTTGACATAGCAAAACTAGCATCCCCAAGCTTAGGGTTTTGCATATTATTAGCACAATTGACATCAACATAATTTATAGTAGAATCATTGCAATCATGCTTTTTATTCAAAGATCTATCATGAATCGCTTCATAAAGTACTTCATCACAATTTTCAGATGCACGAATTTCAAGCAAAACCTCATAAAGATAATCTAGTGCACTCAACTCACTAGCAATAGGTTCATCATAATTGGATCTATTAAAGAGATTAACAAGTGGATGAGGATCCATAAACTTTTAGCAAGCGAAGATGCAAGCAAAAAGAAGGTACATGGTAAAACAAGCAAACAAAAGGACGAACGAAGAAGGGCAAAGAAAAGGCAAAGGTGAAGTGGGGGAGAGGAAAACGAGAGGCAAATGGCAAATAATGTAATGCGAGGGATAAGAGTTTGTGATGGGTACTTGGTATGTCTTGACTTGTGCGTAGATCTCCCCAGCAACGCCGCCAGAAATCCTTCTTGCTACCTCTTGAGCATGCGTTGGTTTTCCCTTGAAGAGAAAGGGTGATGCAGCAAAGTAGCGTAAGTATTTCCCTCAGTTTTTGAGAACCAAGGTATCAATCCAGTAGTAGACTACACGCAAATCGCCTAGTACCTACACAAACAATCAAGAACCTTGCAACCAACGCGATAAAGGGGTTGTCAATCCCTTCACGGCCACTTGCAAAAGTGAGATCTGATAGAGATAATAAGATAAATATTTTTGGTATTTTTGTTGTATAGATTCAAAAGTAAAGATTGCAAAATAAACGACGGCAGAAATAGCAAGTTGATAGGAAATAATATGATGTAAAATAGACCCGGGGTCCGTACGTTTCACTAGTGGCTTCTCTCAAGATAGCATATATTACGGTGGGTGAACAAATTACTGTCGAGCAATTGATAGAAAAGTGCATAGTTATGAGAATATCTAGGCATGATCATGAACATAGGCATCACGTCCGTGCCAAGTGGACCAAAACGACTCTGCATCTACAACTATTACTCCACACATCGACCGCTATCCAGCATGCATCTAGAGTATTAAGTTCATAAGAACAGAGTAACACATTAGGCAAGATGACATGATGTAGAGGGATAACTCAAGCAATATGATATAAACCCCATCTTTTTATCCTCGATGGCAACAATACAATACGTGCCTTGCTGCCCCTGCTGTCACTGGGAAAGGACACCACAATATTGAACCCAAAGCTAAGCACTTCTCCCATTGCAAGAGAGATCAATCTAGTAGGCCAAACCAAACTGATAATTCGAAGAGACTTGCAAAGATATTAAATCATGCATATAAGAATTCAGAGAAGAATCAAATATTGTTCATAGATAATCTTGATCATAAACCCACAATTCATCGGATCTCGACAAAAACACCGCAAAAAGAATTACATCGAATAGATGTCCAAGAAGATCAAGGAGAACTTTGTATTGAGATCCAAAGAGAGAGAAGAAGCCATCTAGCTAATAATGATGGACCCGAAGGTCTGTGGTAAACTACTCACACATCATCGGAGAGGCTATGGTGTTGATGTAGAAGCCCTCCGTGATCGAATCCCCCTCCGGCGGAGCGCCGGAAAATGCCCTAAGATGGGATCTCACGGGTACAGAAGGTTGTGGCTCTCCGATGGTTTCAGGGTATAAGAGTATATATAGGCGAAAGAAGTAGGTCGGTGGAGCTGCGAGGGGCCCACGAGGGTGGGGGGCGCGCCCTCCTACCTCGTGGCCGCCTTGTGGCTTCCTTGACCTCCACTCCAAGTCTCCTGAATTGCGTTTGTTCGAAAAAAGATCCTCGCGAAGGTTTCATTCCGTTTGGATTCCGTTTGATATTCCTTTTCTGCGAAACACTGAAATAGGCAAAAAAACAACAATTTGCACTGGGCCTTTGGTTAATAGGTTAGTCCCAAAAATAATATAAAAAGGTATATTAAAGCCCATTAAACATCCAAAACAGATAATATAATAGCATGGAACAATAAAAAATTATAGATACGTTGGAGACGTATCACGCTCCAACACAAGTCATTTCCTCCGTTTTGCGGTACGCCACACCCCTCTCGATCAACAGGACCCCGTTTCCACCATAGGAGGTCTGTTTTCTCCGTTTTGCGGTACGCCAGACCCCTCCCGATGAACAGGATCCTGTTTTGATCGTGGCCGGTCGAACACAAGTCCGTTTCCTTCATTCTGCGGTACGCCAGGCCTCGTTTCCATTGATGTTCCGTCCAAGCCGGTTGGCTCCCGATGAACACGACGACGCATTCCGTTCCGACCCAGCCGGTTGCCTCCCCATGATCACGACTACGACGCAGCTTCTCCGTTCTGACCCAGCCATGTACACGAGCCCTGGCCGTACGTATGCACGAGTAGGCGTTCGAGACCCCGCCCGTATGTACGTACGTGGCCGTATTTACTTTCTTGCACCCTGGCCGCTGTACGTATGTGTACATGCTACGTGCGCGCCTCTACTACGACACGTGCTCTTCTTTACACGACCACGGTTCATCGTTGCAGCCTGCAGACAGACCGACCGTATGTACGTACACGTTTGCGACCAGAATGACAACGCTATGTACGCTTCGACCGGGTGGGTCCCGACTGTCAGGCACTTCCTTGCATGCGAAGATGTAGCTGGTGGGTCCCAGCAGTCAGGGGGAACATTTTTTTTGTGAAATACAGTGGACCGTCCGGTGGGTCCCTGATGTCAGGTGAAGGAATCATTATTTTCCGCGTAATAAGGAGGCACTTCCTTGCTACGGCCATGGACCTAGTTGTCAGCCTCTCCACCTACAGTACTCTTCCGATGGAAGTTGTTCCTTGACCATGTTGACCACGCCGCGCCGAGAGCACCAGGGCAGTGGACGACGGTGAGGCCTGGTAAGGGGACGACGTGGAGCCGGGGAAGACGCGGCAGTGGATGCCCACGCGGAGAGGAGTACGTGGGTTCACTGGTTCGGCTTCGGTGTGAGGCTGCCATCGCCACAGAATAACAGGGGGTGTGGGTGAGTGGAGGGATGGCCTGGCCTGCGGTGGGAGTAGTAGGCGGCGGTGAAGCCTCCGCGGCAGCACAGCCGGCCACGGGAGGCAGGAGCAGGCGGCGCGACCGGTGTTGCTTTGGGCGGCTGGAGCAACAAGACCAGAGGTTGAAGAAGCACTACAGCCGTTGGATGGACATCGTAGGGTCACTGGAGCTAGAATCGTTCATGTTGGCAAAGTTGACAAAGCCCTCTGTCCCCGTCAACTTAGTACGCTCACAAGTCAGCCTCCCACTATGCTGGGTCCCAGCTAGCAGGGGAGTATTCATATTTTGTGCGTAATAAGGAGGCACCTCCTTGCATGCCAAGATATGGTTGGTGGGTCCGACCTGTCAGTGGGAGGAACATTTTTTTCACGAAATACAGAGGCCCTTCTAGTGGGTCCCAGATGTCAGGTGGAGGAATCATTATTTTGCGCGTAATAAGGAGGCATTTCCTTGTGTGCGCTCGTGGACCCAGTTGTCAGCCTCTCCATGTACAGTCCATGTCCGATGGATGTCGTTTGTTGACCACGCCGTGCCGAGAGCACCAGGGCGGTGGACGACGGCGAGGCCTAGGAAGGGGACGCCACGGAGCCGGGGAAGACGCGGCAGTGGATGCCCACGCGGAGAGGAGTACGAGGGTTCACTGGTTCGGCTGCGGTGTGAGGCCTCCATCGCCGCAGAATAACAGGGGGTGTGGGTGAGTAGAGGGATAGCCTGGCCAGCGGTGGGAGTAGTACGGGGCGGTGAGGCCTCTGCTGCAGCACAGCCGGCCACGGGAGGCAGGAGCAGGCGGCACGACCGGTGCTGCTTTGGGCGGCTGGAGCAAGAAGACCAGAGGTTGAAGAAGCACGACGGTCGTTGGATGGACATCGTACGATCACTACAGCTAGAATCATTTATAATGACTAAGTTGACAAAGCCCTTGGTACGCGTCAACTTAGTAGGCCCATGGGTTAGCCTCCGAAACGGTGCGCCCTAGATGTCAGGGGGAGGAATCATTTTTTGGGCGGCTGAAGCTAGAATATCCAATATTGAAGAAGAAGCACGACATCCGTTGGATGGACATCCAACGACGACTGCTGCCAGAACCGTGTGTTGACTATAAGTTGACAAAGCCTTGCATACGCGTCAACTTACTTTTCTTTAGGGGACACGTTAACTTAGTAGGCCCATAAGTGTGTGGCACAGAACTTATAGCCCATTTGCGAGTTGTAAGAATGTACATCCCATTTTTGAATTCTAATGGAATTTACTACAGCCCATTTACAGTTTGTTAAAAGTACAACCCATTTTCTAGCAAGGACAATGATTAATAATTTCAACTAGTCGTTCAAAACAGAATTCCCACATTTTGATGGGATCCGAAATATTTTTATCCCAAAATTTCTAGCCAGATTAAATACAATTTCAATATAAATTTGTATTACGTAAAAATCCAACGAAACATTGTGCGTGCAACAATTAATGAAATTAAAATTTTCAAAATCCAAAAATAATATTTTATAAACTAATTATGTGTTTGGTGCATTTTTTATAGTTACTATCCAGTTTTTATAATTACATCCCATTTAATATTTATTAAAGCTCATTTTCCTGTTAAGCCTAATGCATCCGTCCTAGGAAAGATTTGCAGCCCAGCGGGACGGAG
Source organism: Triticum aestivum (assembly GCF_018294505.1). Taxonomy (NCBI): domain Eukaryota; kingdom Viridiplantae; phylum Streptophyta; class Magnoliopsida; order Poales; family Poaceae; genus Triticum; species Triticum aestivum. Next base: position 286,125,096 of record NC_057805.1, read on the forward strand.
AATAACAAGTTGACCTTGCGTGGGTATTCCTCAAAAAAAAGTATAGCTGGGCTAGCCATTTTCAGCTTGAAAGAAATTTAATATCTTGGTTGGATATCTGGGGTGGGCTAGACGGGCCACAGCCCGCCAGTTAATACCCTGCTTTCCTCTGAACAACAACGAAAACATTGCTCAAGAAAAACTTTGCAGTGCTCACACCTCAAAAACACAAATACTACTCGAGCTGCTTGGTCCCAGCTGTCGACCACTCCTTTTACAATTCTCTCGTTTACTGACTACATAGGTTGACAATGGTGTGGGACCGTGATGTTAGGAAACCAGGAGGAAGCCAAAAAATGTAGTTGTACATAATAAGGAGGCACTTGCGTACGTATGACTATGGCCCTAGTGGGTCCCTACTGTCATCCAGTCAAAATAAAGCCATCTCTTGAATCCTCATGTCCGTTGACCATGTTGACAATGCTCGGCGCCACGGCGAGCGCAACAACTTGAAGGACGACGGAGAGGGCTTCGTGGGCCCTACGGATGGTCAGATACAACGTCCACTGCTCATTCAGGAAGCCAGGATCATCGGACACCTATGAGCACCTTCGAGAGACTGTGACAACATGAAACGGTAAGGCCGCACTTGAGAGCTCTGGTTTATTTCACACCTGTATTAAGATACAAGTGTAATTTACTCGTCATCAGAAACAACGCGTAAAATACAGGTGTAATGAAACCGAGGGCCCGAGGTCTATAAGTAAAACCGGCGGGTTACGCGTGTTAGTTGAGAGACCAGTGTATATTTTACTAGTCGAAATCAACCAACCAAGCGCTTAGCCCGAGACCATCTGGTTTTATTTACAAGCGTCAGTTTTACAAGCGGTATTGGTTGGAAAACGACGATCCAATCACGGCCTAAGATGATGAGTTGGTCAGAAGATCATATGGTTTCACCTCTAACCTATCCGAGTTGTCGTATAGGCTATGAATGAAACATAAGACAATGAACTTCTTAAGCACACAAACAACATAAGAGGATGATCTTCTTAACATGCAAATCACGGGCATTAGATCAACATGCAAAACAATATGAAGCATTATTCTCAGGAGGCACGGTGAACAGCTTGTGATGTCGCATGCCATAGCATTCCAAGCTCAACTTTGCAATCAAACTCACAAGGCCTGGCATTACATAGAAAACATTCAGAACAAACTCTTAAAATACCTTACATAAGTCAACATTCATGTGACTATGCATCTCATTAGAGTAAATATTTACTTCTGAACTGAAGACAGGAATAGGAAAAAACGATCGACGTTGCTCACAACAAAGGGCGTCCGACTGAAAAATATCAAATGCATGTCTTCTGGCTAACATCAATGAGAAAAAATTGACAAGGTTTTCCAATTACAATATATTAAACTAATGTCTTCTTGCTAACATCAATGATTAAACTTTGACAAGCTTTTCCCATTCAAAATATGTAATGCCTATGATTGTGGAACAGGCAGGGTTTGTCATCAGTTTGTCATCTGATAGTCCGATGGCTCAAGTGACGATGAATGATTAGAGAACCATTCGATGTATTGTGCATGATGAAGTATTATGGAGGACACGAATCATCTGAACATTTTGTGCAGTTCCACTAAAATCAAGTTGAGCATCCCTGTGGATTTTGTATTTATATGCTGCCAGGAACAAAGACACATCAGCACACACATGAATATTGGCCCCAGTGTCATCCCACCAACGAGTGGACTAACAAACTGAAAGTATGGTAAATAGATTACCATACCCAGATGCCCCATCATTGTTGCTTAGAATGACATTAACAGATTTGGAGTCCTGTCTTGGCTTCTTGTACTCGTTTGGGCACTTTGTGCCCAGTGCACTCCACATGTTGTAGAGTTTCCTATGCTCTTTGCAGACTAGTCATGTTACCAGCATCTACTAATACTCTGTAAACCTTGTCGATCATTCCTTGTGTAATGTAGCGCAAACAGCGACTGCTTCTTTCTGCAAAGTGGTAAGACCAACTGGACCCACTAATGCAGCAGTTTGCCTTAGACACATTGGCTCCTTTTGTGCAGTTCAACTAAAATCAAAGTTAGAATAAAACCGAGCTTTAATTTTGATATCCCTGTAAGCAACAATAGGTATAAGGGAAAAACTTACTGAGAAATAACGGTTGATGACTTGTACTCCCAGAAGAAAAACATCTACTGATCTACCTTATCTTAATGGGAAACAAAGCAGGAGAGTAGCAATTCTCAATCAGTGTGATTCATTCATATTAACTGAGACATTATCTTAACAATGCCTTGTTTCAACATGTATAAATAACGACTAAGCAGCAAAGTACCATTCCTAAAACAATGCGACTGATTCATTTTAACAGAGACATTATCTTAACAATACACTGGTACGCGTCGGTCCTAAACAAACGGTTTTTAACCCCTTTCCGCGACGGCATTTGGAACAAGTGAGTGTGGGCGATAGGGGGGTCCTTCCCACACGACCCAGAAACCGTCGAGGATATGCCCTCCTGGCACACACGCTCGGCAAAATGAGGTCATGTGCGATTGGCAAGCGCTCAAATACAGAAATACATACAGTAGAGGTAAAAAATACAATTATACAAGAAAATAGTTTCCGGTCGCAAGTACATCCCACACAGTCAGTCCCCGATAAACGTTTCCGTTCGTATGTACATCCCACACAGTCGCTCCAAGGAAAACATTTCCGTGCACAGGTACATCACACACAATTTTTCCCATTAAATCATTTGCGTTATTGAATGTATCACACACGGTCCGTAGAAGAAACTGTGTGGCAAAGGCTATCCATCACACACAGTTTTTATGTGGTAAACGTTTGCGCACGGTGGCCTAACACAAACAGTTTTCAAGAGAAAGTCGTGTGTGATTGTTCATTGATCCAACACGGTTTATTCCTAGAAACTATGTGCGTTGCCTGTGGTCATCGCCCATGGTATTTTTTCAACAACCGTTTGCAATAGCAAAACCCAATTAGCAGGCTAATTCACCATTAGCAGCCTAATTATCTGATTATTCATAATCCATTTATTAATCTAATTGACATTTCATATTAAGCACACATTATATTTCATTTTCGTATTAAGGAAGCAGCATTTTGCTACCCCAGTACACAACTGCACCAGTAGCAAGTTCCACATGCAGCATGTAGAACCTTTCGAAATTAACATCATAGACGGTATATAGACAGATGCATCTCATCGGGAAAACTACTACTACTGCTACTTCTGCTTCTGCTGCTTCTGCTGCTGCTCCTGCTGCTGCTGCTGCTCCTGCTGCTGCTGCTACTGCTACTACTGCTACTGCTACTGCTACTCCTACTCCTACTACTACTACTACTACTACTACTACTACTACTACTACTACTACTACTGGCGTTTAATTTTGCTATAGCAACAAGTTGAATAGATATCCCTGTTTTAACAGAGGCAAAAAAGGAAACAATTACAGGCCAATAAAGGAGGATGAAAGAAACGGCAACAAAAAGAAGCATCTAACTTATCTTGATGGCAAACAAAGTAGGACAGTAGCATTTCTAAAACGGTTGCATTGATTCATATTAACAGAGACATTCTCTTAAAACAACATTCGTTAAGAATGTAATTTACTTTTAACACTGGCATTGCTTCAATTTTTCAACAGCATTCTTAGATTAACAAAAGCAAAATAGTTGTATGGGACATGGGACATGCCAGCAGCATGTGCGTCCACACGTATAAATGGGTGATGCAGAGTATGTAGCCAAGCAGCATATATGCGTTGGTCCCATATTTGTTCTCTTTGAACCTTTTTCCTATGTGAGGGCAGCAAATCTAGTCCTGCACAAACTACCCGACCCCCCAGTTTCTTTCCCTTTTCAACAATGAGATCGGTTCCTTACAGATGTGTGTACTAGGTTACCCCCTTTTCCCCTTTTCGACCAACAAAGCGGCTGGATAACCAGTCTATACTACTTTCCCTCCCTCCTTTCCTCATTGAACCACGTCCTAGATTCATGCTCCACCCCACCGCACCCTTGTTTCCTCTTTGAACCAAGACCTATATTCGACAACAAAATCAAAAAAGATCCGCATGCAGCTAGAGCAATGATGGTTTCAAAGAAACTTATACCTTAGGGTCGTCGGGATGTGGCAAGGCGTGCGGTGAGAGGCCGAATCTGCCCACACTACATACGGCGGCGAGGAAGAAGTGGTCGGTGGCCCTCCCGCACAGGCGCTGGGTGAAAGAGAAAATCGCAGCCAGCAGTGGATTGCCTCCCTCGCCGAAGGCGATAGAGTGAACGCTGCACCTCCTCCCCTTCCCGGTGTGACGGGATCCGGACGCCTCCTTCACCAGCTATGAGGGGGGACAGAGAGATAGAGGCCACAACACAGTCTTGTTTAGATCTGGTGAAGTGGGTGAGAGACTGTGAATATAGCAAACCCTAGCAAAGGAACGCTGAGCATCTAGCGTGTATATATATGTAGTGCGGCGAGAGTGTGGAGAGTGCAAACCCTAGCGAACAAGCGCTGAGGCTCCAGCTTATATAGCATACTACATATATACTGTATTAGGGACTGAGCTCCGGTGGCTTAACTGCACCTACCTTTGGCTGTATGACAGGTGGGCCAGCCACATTTTGGGCCCACCTGTCATACACCCAAAGGCAGGTGCACTAAGTCAATGAAGCTGCGTCCATATAGTACTCGTGTATACTACTAATATATAGCGGAGTGGTTTTCTTATTCTCTCCATAACAATCGTTTTAAATTGTGTAAGTATGAAACGTAACTCTTTATTTAACGTACCAGTGAAGAAAACTACTACTTCCGATGAACTAACGATCCACGCGTCCTGGTCGCACTTCCTGTCCTTCACGTGCGGTACACTACCTTCCCTTAAGTGAACAACCACACATGTGCCAAATTATCCGAAACGTGTGAGAGTGTGTACAAATAAAGAATTTTAATTTCAATTATCGGAAAGGTTTGAGAGTATGTACAGTTTGCCCTCTCTGAATAATTATGGTTTGTTGTGTTCGGCCTAAACTTGGTCAAACTTAACAAAGTTTGACTTCAGTCAAATCTAATATGGAGAGTAAATAAAAATGGAGGGCTACTATGTCCATCCGGGTTTTTAGTCCACACCATTTTTTTAATCAAAGTTAATAGCTGGACAAATAAAATTACAAGAGAGTTGAAGACAAAGTTGTGAGAAGGCTTAGAAATCAATACAGAACTTATGCTCTTAGTACCAACGTCGATCCTTCTTCGAGGAAACATTTGGTTCATAGCCAATTGTGTGATAAAATTGCACCAACGTGAAAGACGACTGCGTCTCCAACGCAACCAAGGTGAACTGATGAAGCATATCATCTTTGTGGGTAGCAAGCAAAGAGCACTGATGGAAGACAGCTTGTTTTTCGTGGAAAATCGATCAGCTTTACCAGCCGACGCAACCATGAGGCGCAACCATGAGCATCGATAGGTCATGATGGTGATGCATCATCCATTTGGCATTAAGTTTGGGTGAGGCACCTATGAAGTTCGACAAATCCTCATTGTGGTCTGTTTCTTCTCATTAATCAAGCTCGAGGAAGGAAGAACAACGTGGCAGAGGACAGTGAGGCGGAACAACAATGGCCATCCAATTTTGTGCAGTTCCACTAAAATTGAGGAAGACATGCCCGGGTATGGAGATACGCATCGCTGTTTGCAAAAATATAAAAAAAATGGATATAGTGTTGTTACTTTGTTTTGGCAGTGGTACAAGATTATCAACGACATCTCAATTGTCAATAAGAATTAATGAAAGGTACACCAACAAACAGAAGCATCATGATTATCTTGATGGGAACTAAGAGCATCTGCAATAGCATGTGCATATTTGGATGTCTATATATTCATATAGACAATGGTCTAAAAAGATTCCCTCATATACACGTCCAGTTTTGCATCAGAACGTCTATATACAGGTACCATGACAGGTGGGCCGTCGCTGGGGAGAGGAAGAAATCATGACTGCAGCCGAGTTTAGATGACGCCTTCACATTGTCCAGGCGTGGACATTGTCGAGGTCAATTTAGAGGATGTCTATATTTGGACGACCATATAGACAAGATGTTGGACGCCTGTTTTGGGCTCACGTCGTGGAAAACCAGTATAGACATCCATATAGACAAGCTATTGGAGATGCTCTAAACCAGGATACCCGAGAAAAAAAGCATTTCTTCATTTAACCAGTGATAGTATTAGATTAGCAATAGCAATAGGAGCATATGGACAATGACCGCACAACCACCATGTACTTTTTGTCGAAACAACATGTATACCTCCACCGAGGCATAAATAAGGACAAATTTTTGAGTGGCATTTCCTCTATAATAGTAGGTGATGTTGGACCAGCCGATGAACCCTAGCTACTATACATGGGGAGCTGGGGAGTAGTCGCATAGAAGAAAACCCGCATGCAGCGACCTGGGGAGCTGGACCAGTACAAGAAGTTATACCTCAGGTGGGCGAGATGTCGCTTAGGCGGGCGGGCGGGATCTGCCCGCACGATGGCAGCGAACAAGGGCACGGAGGACCTTTGTCCACGCCAGCGCCGGCTCCAAGAGGATGGTGTGCATCGGCTTCCTCCATCACCGATGGCGACAACGTCAACGCTGCACCTCCTCACATCCCGCAGCAGACGAGATTCGGCGGGATTTGTGACCACCGGTGAGGAGAGAGATAGAGTGGACACTGTCATCTTGTTTTGATATGGAGAGGGTGAGAGAGCGAGACACGAGAAACCCTATCAAGAGGCTATATATACAATGGAGTAAAAAAATCTCTGCATAGCAGTGGTTTTAAATAGAATACACGCGTTCCCAGAGAAAAGAAATGAAAAGTGGTGGACACTTTTTTAACGTACCAAGAAAGAAAACTCGATCAAAACAACACGCCCCTGCTTCCAGGTCGCGAGAGTCGTCGCGCACACACACATAGACATAGACATGCATATCCGTGTTTACGTAAAATTCCATCTCCATCTTCATCTCCAATCATATTTTTCCAACTGGCACATTGTAACGCCCACGATGCGGCTATATCTCCCACGTGTCGAGGCACGACTTAGAGGCATAACCGCATTGTGGTTTTGTCGCAAGAAGGGTCATCTTCACACAATCCCATGTAATGAACAAGAATGGGATAACGAGAGTTGGCTTACAATCGCCACTTCACAAAATACATAAATTAATTCATACATCATCCAAAATCCACACATAGACCGACTACGGTCAAATCCAAATGAAAATAAGATAACCCCAAATGCTAGATCCCCGATCGTCCCAACTGGGCTCCACTACTGATCATCAGGAAACGAAACATAGAAACGACCACGTTCCTCGTCGAACTCCCACTTGAGCTCGGTTGCGTCATCTGCACTGGCATTGTCGGCACCTGCAACAGTTTTGGTAGAATCTGTGAGTCACGAGGACTCAACAATCTCACACCCGCGAGATCAAGACTATTTAAGCTTATAGGAAAGGATGGGGTAATGAGGTGGAGCTGCAGCAAGCACTAAGCATGTATGGTGGCTAACATACGCAAACGAGAGTGAGAAGAGAAGCAACGCAACGGTCGCGAAGATAGAAATGATCAAGAAGTGATCCTGAAACTACTTACGTTCATTCATAACCCGAACCGTGTTCACTTCCCGGACTCCGCCGAAAAGAGACCATCACGGTTACACACACGGTTCATGTATTTTAATTAAGTCAAGTGTCAAGTTCTCTACAACCGGACATTAACAAATTCCCATCTGCCTCATAACCGCGGGCACGGCTTTCGAAAGATAATACCCTGCAGGGGTGTCCCAACTTAGCCCATTATAAGCTCTCACGGTCAACGAAGGATAAACCTTCTCCCGGGAAGAACCGATCAGTCTCGGAATCCCTGTTTACAAGACATTTCGACAATGTTAAAACAAGACCAGCAAAGCCGCCCAATGCGCCGACAAATCCCGATAGGAGCTTCACAAAAAATCTCATTCTCAGGGCACACCGGATAAGTCAAGCTACGAGTAAAACCAGGCCTTGAGTTTCCCCGAGGTGGCCCCGCAGGCTGCTCGGTTCAGACCAACACTCGAAGGAGCACTGGCCCGGGGGGGGTTAAATAAAGATGACCCTCGGGCTCGCGAAAACCCAAGGGAAAAGGCTTAGGTGGAAAATGGTACAACCAAGGTTGGGCCTTGCTGGAGGAGTTTTATTCAAGGCGAACTGTCAAGGGGGTCCCATAAATCACCCAACCGCGTAAGGAACGCAAACTCAAGTAACATAATACCGGTATGACGGAAACTAGGGCGGCAAAAGTGGGACAAAACACCAGGCATAAGGCCGAGCCTTCCACCCTTTACCAAATATATAGATGCATTAATTAAATAAGAGATATTGTGATATGCCAAAATATCCATGTTCCAACATGGAACCCACTTCAACTTCACCTGCAACTAGCAACGCTATAAGAAGGGCTGAGCAAAAGCGGTAACTTAGCCAAACAACAGTTTGCTAGGAAAAGATGGTTAGAGGCTTGACATGGCAATATGGGAGGCATGATATAGCAAGTGGTAGGTAGTGCAGCATGGCAATAAAACGAACAACTAGCAAAGCAAAGATAGAAGTGATTTCGAGGGTATGGTCATCTTGCCTACAAGGTTCTCAGAGTTGTCGAAAGCTTGATCCTCGTAAGCGTACTCAACAGGTTCCTCGTTCACGAACTCGTCTCCTGGCTCTACCCACAGCAAGAACACAAGCAATGGAACCACAATCAAACACGGGAAATGCACAAGCAACATGATGCAATACATGCATGATATGCGAGATATGATATGCGATGCGTATGCGTGCTCCGGAAGAAAAAGGATGAACAAGGCAGTAACTTGGCAAACCAAGTATTCCAATGGAAAGATGAGATGATTTCGGTCGAAATCGATATAAAGATCACCGGAAACGGAAGCACGGTTTGCAAATGGCAAGCAAAACAAGAATGACTTGAATCTGCGATTAACAGCAAGATAGCACTTAGAATAAATCAAGAAACTATGCTACAACACTCCAACATAGCAACAAAGCATATGGAAGTAATCTACAGGAGAATCTTGACAAAAGATGAACACTGAGCTACGGCTAGATCACACAATAACAGGTTCAAACAAGCATCGCAAAAAATGCAAAAGATATCAGCTTCACAGACTTGGTAAAAATACTGGACATGGCAGAAACAGCATCAGGTAGCAATGTTCAGTGCAAGCAATAAACATGCTACAGGAAATTAACATAGCACAACAAGGCATGGCATTAATCTACTAAATGCATAGAACACAAGTCCCTTACTGATCAAGAGCCAAAAAGGCACAGAAGATATGATGGCACCCATGTAAACATAACAAGTTTCGTTAACAGGTTTCAGACTTAGCCGAAAACAGAACATGGCGTTAACAGAATTATGAAGGCATCTTTGTGAGCTCGATGCACTCATCACAAAGCAATGCATGACAAAACAAGCATACCTACAGCAATAGGGCATGTTTATGAAGCTAACCATGGCAAGAGAAAGTTGATAGCATGTATGTATCAACTACAACAACCTTGGCAAAATTGAATATCATGTTAACATTCTGCCAGAAATATTTTATAGCAAAAGTAGAGCAAGATTGAGACATTCTAGGGCACTACATAATTGCAAAACGTGGCATGGATGGATAGAGCACAACTATATCTACAAACCACCTTTACTGAACATGCCCAAAAGAAGCATGGATCTCACTGTAGACACATGGATACATGGCAACAAAATAACAGCAGTAACAGACTAGCAAAATCCCAAGTCCTTGAAAACAGAAACATCACGAAGCCTAGTTTGCATGCTTGTGCTAGTCACCACATAGATCACAAAAATCCACGGCATACACCTCTGTAAAGATGGCATGGCATAGATCGAAACACCTGTAGAGCTCATGCCCAAAAGATGCACACATCAAATGCAACAAAATAACAAAACATCAAGTTCTGATAAATAACAGCAGTAAACATCATATAGCACTCTTGCACCAGAGATTTGGGCATCAAGATGGACTCAAACGAGCATGGCACAATGGAACAAAACGAATAGCATCTCGTGAAGAACATTTCTATATATTACACGCACGAAACGGAGCAGTATGCAAAGAGTTATGATGCAATGAACATGGCAACAGAATGTTGGAACTTCGGGACTTGGAGAAAAATTCGAGAGGGGGAAAGTCAACCTCGAACTAGATCTGGAGGGTTCGTCGGCGCGCGGATCGAGGACGGCCGGGGCTGTTCACTGGAGACGGAGCCGCGGCGGCCGGAGTTGGAGAGGCTCGGGGAAGAGGAGGCGGCGCTCGGGCGGCGGGGCACGGGGCCGCGGGCGGAGGAGCACGGGCGACGGGGCGGCGAGGTCGCCGGAGCGGCGGGCGGCGGGAGCTCCGGTGGAAGGGTCCGGCGAGGATCCGGTGCGGCGGCGGGGCGCGAGCGAACGGGTGGCGGGGCGCGATGGGCTTCGGGGGCCCGATCCGGGCCCCGGCGGGCAGCGGCCCGGGGACGGCGGCGGTTGGACGCGTGGCGCGAGCCGATTGGCTCGGGGCGGCGGCGGCGATGCGTCCGGCCGGACCGGACGTGTCCGGCGGCGGAGAGGGAGCGGGCTAGGGTTTCGGGACCTGTCGTGGAATTGTCACGGCAGATGTCCTCGGGTTGGGACTTAGTCGTGGAGCCATCGCAATTGGGAAGCTTGAAGGGGTTAAGCGGGACAAGGAACACGAGGGTTTATACTGGTTCGGCCCCTTACGGTGAAGGTAAAAGCCTACGTCCAGTTCGAGGTGTTATTGATTAGGGTTACGATTGCCAGGGAGCTAAACAGCTATGCCCGGCTCTCGATCAAATTGTTGTCGCCCTTAAACCGCTGCCGGGTCGTCCCTTTATATAAGGAGGCTGACGCCCAGCAGCCCTTAGAGTCCCGGCCGGCTCATAAGAGTGTCTGGCTCGGACTCTAAACAATACTTGCCTTATACTACAAGTCTACTATAACAATGATTGTAACTACGGGCTTTAAGCTATATCCGGGTCTCAGCCCATCTCTGGCCCATTATCCTGAAACTTAGCTCCGGGCTTCTGGTAATCATCCTTGGAGTAACCCGGCCCTCCTGGCGGGTGACCCCCAGGTCTATATCCTCAACATTAGGCCCCAGATTGACTTGAGCCGGCTCGTGTCAATCTTCAGCTCTGCAGACAGAAAAATTCTCCGGCTTACCATTCATGTGAAGGTCATAACCCGGAGTGACGTCATCCTCTGGACTCCGGATAATCCGCCGTGACGTCATCCTCCATTTAGTCCGTTTTTTACTCCGCCAGATCCGCAACGGATCTTTGCTTTTACTGTCTTTGCGAAAATTGAGGCGCCGTGAGGGGGAGATAACCACGCCGTGGCCTTCTTGAATCCCGCGCCCACTTATGACTCGGCCTTATAAATAGGCCGGCCCGGCACTCTCTTCTCACACTCTCCTTCTTCTTCCTTGCGCTGCCGTTCCTCTGCTCGAGCTTCTGCCGCCGCCGCCGCCGTCGCGCCCCTGATCTTCACCGACCCGGCCGCTGCATCACCCTGACCCGGACCAGATAACGGTGGCGACCTTTGCTCTTCCTCAACTCCGGTGAGTCTTCCCTGCCTTGCTAGAACAAATCTGTGCTAGGGTTCATCTTGTGTTCTTCGCGTTCTTCACCATTACCGCAAGTTTCGGTAACCCCTGTAGCTACTGCCCCCGTTGATCTTAACTCTTCACAGACCATTTGCGGTAACTGTTCGAGATCCATTCTATCTGCAAAAAATCCTCTTTTCACTACTTAAAAACCATGTTCCACCTTAAGAACTTCTCCTGTTTCTGTTTCTTTAGGTCTAGAAAATTTTCATCTTGCCCGACCATTTTGATCCGAAAAAGTTACTGTAATGTATGAAATCTGTTTTACCACACTTAGTAAAAACTGCAACCCTTGAATCTTGGCGGCTTATATTTCCGACTTAAAGAAAACACGCGCCGTAGAAGTTTTTCGGTTTAAAGAGAACCATGCTCTGTAGTATCTTCCGACTTAACCGCAGTAAGCCGCAGATGACCAACTCATCCTGAATGCTCGGACGACTTAAATAGCCCACCATGTTAATACATACCATTAGTCCCCTTCATAAGCCGTCATTGTAACTTGAATGATAAACTCCGGCTTATAATTAACCCGGACACTTTCCTCTTTATCATAGATCACCAACCGTCACCATGCCTCCCAAAGCTCCCATCACTTGCAACTGGATGAGATCCAACATCACTGATGAGACCCTGGCCAACTTCGTTAAGTCCGGATATCTACCCAGGAAGGAAGTGATGTCCTACCGTGCCCCTGACCCGTCCGAAGAGAGACCTCAGCCGAGGGACGGGGAGGTAGTGATCTTTGCAGACCATATGAGCCGGGGCTTCGCACCGCCCGGCTCAAAATTCTTCCGGGACGTGCTCAACTTTTTTGACCTTCGGCCTCAGGATATAGGACCCAATTCCGTATCCAACATCTACAACTTCCAAGTTTTTTGTGAAGTATATCTTGGAGAAGAGCCGAGTCTGCTGCTCTTCAGAGAGCTGTTTTATTTGAACCGCCAAACCGAGTGCGCAAACGGCCCAAGTCTAGAGTTAGGCGGCATCTCCATCCAACGGCGCAGGGACTGCCTATTTCCTTACGCAGAACCGCAAAGTCACCCCAAGGACTGGAACATGACTTGGTTCTACTGCCAAGACACGTCCCCGGCTGATGAAAGCCCGCTGCCCGGCTTTCGCCCAACGCACCTGGAGCCGACTCATCCGCTATCCGACAAGCTGTCTGCCGCGGAACTCCAGCCTCTGCTTCCAACAATCAATAAGATCAAGGCCCTGCTAGGCAATGATCTGAACGGAATAGACCTGGTCCGGGTCTGGATCTCTTGGCGGGTGATCCCGTTGAGCCGCCGCCCCGGCTTAATGTGTGAGTACACCGGGCGAAATGATGACCCGCAGAGGGACAGTCGCAATGATCTTCCAGAAGACATTGCTGAAGAAGAGACCAAGGCTCTGTTAAACGAGAGCCTGGCAGACTGTGGAAGAACCGGGCTAGCCCCGTTCTGCAAGACCAATCCAGCCCCAGCGGTAAGCCGCTGACTTTAACCTTTCCATTTTGTTTTACCTGTCCTTTTACTAAGAGCTCATTACTGTACTTCGCAGGCTGATGATAAATTCTGGCGGGTCAAGTATGACCATGAGGCGGCCAAGAAGGCCAGGAAGGCGAAGAAAGCCGCCAAGAGAGCCGCCCCTCGCAAAAAGGGAAACAGACCCACTGCTTCGGAGCTGCTGCAATTAAGCGATAGCTCCGAGTCAGAGGTAACCCTTAAACCTTTTAAATTCTTGCAGTATATGTTGTCTGATGCTGTCCGCCTTATCAACACTTGCTTACTGACAGGATGACACCGGCGCCAGTAACCCGGTGGTCGAAGAGGTAACATCACTTTCCTCCGGCTCGGAGCTTTTGCCACAGCTGAAAGTCCGAAGGGTAACCCGGAAAGTAAGTTTTTCCCATCCATTAGCTCACCGAGACCCTCAATTTCTTTTGAAGCAGCAGGTTCACGAGAGCCGGCGTCACACCCGGGCCCGCAAGGACACCGACCTCTCCACCGGGTTACCCGACGCAACGAGGAAACGTCGCACTGAGGTTTTTTCTCACCTGTACCCTTTTCATCCGTTGGCAGGTGTCGTCCGTCAGCCACTCAACTCTTCTGACTCCAATTACCAGGAGACCTCCCCCTCTTCGGGTGACTCCATGCAGTCAAGTCTGCCGGCCTTCAAGACTGCCCCCGGGTAATAACAATCCCTTTACATTATCTGTCTGTACTTACCCTTTGTATGCCTAACACTTCTGCCTTTTCAGTGCCCAGGCAAAGCTCACCAAAAGAGCAAAGAAGACAAGGTCAGCCGGAGTGCCAGACTTGCCTGAGCCGGAGACGACGGCTCAAGAGCCGCCAGCCGCCTCCGCCCCCGAAGCCACCATTCCCATGGACACGGCGCCTGAAGCCCCTGCCCCGAGCACCAAGAGAACAACCGAAGCATCAGCTAACCCGGAGGCGTCCGGCTCAGCCCCACCAGCTAACGACCCGGACGTGGTAATTACCCGGACGGAGTATGTTGAGACGGGGAGGCCGACCGCACTGGCCAAATGCTCCGCGAAGGGGGAGTTGCTGCAACCCCATCGGGTGAATCTGGATCTCTCCAGCTACACCGATTTAAGCATTGGAGAGCTTGTCTCAGGCTATATCAGCCAGGTTCACAAGAGCCGAGACGCCGAGATCGCCATGGTCAGCCAGATCCAACAGAAATCTGAGGTAACCTTCTGCTGTTTTCTTATTTCTGCATAGTGATCCTTGTCATTCTAGCCCCCAAGTCTAGGACTTATACTTGAACATGTTGTAGACTTTAAATTCCGGCTTACTGAACTGAGCCGGCCGTACATAGATAGATACGTTCAATATTCATTAGCCCCCAAGTGCCAAGTGTCTTTGCTTGGAAAGCGCTTGGGACTTTATAGAATGACTGTTAATAACCCGGAAATATATGCAGGCTGTTGGCAAGAAATTAGAGTCGGACCTGGCGGATCTCAAGAGCCGGCTGAAGGCACAAGAGATGGAGACCCGGAAGGCAAATGCCAAGTTTGTCTCCAGCATCGCCGCTCAGGAGAAGTTGAAGACTGAATTCGACGCTGAGCGGAAGGCCTGGGCTGAGGAGAAAGCTGCACTGGTGACCCAGGCAGAACAGGCGGAGAAGGCCCTTACTGAGAAGACCGCTGAGCTCTCCGGTCTAAAGCGCCAAGTGTCCCAAATGGTAGCTGCCATCTTCGGTAAGTCGCCTCACCGGCTTTCATTCACGTTGGAATGTTTACATCTCTTAACTCATCCTTATCACCGGGTCATCTGATGTTGTTAAACAGGTTCCAGAAGCGCCAACTTGAACCAGAGCGTGGTCACCAAGTTAAAGGCCGTGTACACCCTGGTGGAACAGCTCTACACCGGGTCACAACGGGCTTTAGCTGTGGTGGCCCTGTCGAATGAAGTGCCGACTCATCTGGCCGAAGTCCTGCGCCGGCTCGCAGTTCTGCCGCAGCGGATCCAGGAGCTACGACGAGCATCCGCGAGATCCGGAGCAATCGCCGCACTGAGCCGGGCCAAAGCCTTCTTGCCGGAGCTAGACCCGGCAGACATCGCCCAGGGTTACCCCAGCCTGAAAGAAGACGGCTCAGCGTTCGACCAGAAGGACTTCGCGGCTTGTGTGAAGGCTGTGCGCCCAGTGGCCACCATCATCGGGAACGACACCGATTTAACCAAGTATCAGCCGGGATACAACGCGGAGAATCAGAGGATTCCAACCCCTCGCTATGAAGCTATCAATCTGATTCCCCCGGCTCGCCAGCACACCTTCGCCCCGAAGATTAACCCGGCCGGGTTAATTGACGAAGAAGCTCAGTTCGAAGCTCTCAGTGGCATCAACTGGAAGTCGTCGACCTTCGAAGCCTTGGGATCAGCCGGAGCAGAAGATGAGCCGGGGACTTCGACTCAGCAGGCGTCATAAACCGGCTAGCGGCTCACCAAACAACGCTCCACCCTTGAAACTTTGAAAGATTTTTGTAATAGAATAGGTGCAACAATTTATCTCTGCCGTGCCATCGTGCATGTAATGAATGCTGAAATCCTTTGAAGTCATTCTTTTTGATGCTCCTCCGGGTTATAATTATCCTTCGTGCTTCTCAACCTTTTTTAAAAAGTACCTTTAATTATCTGCATAAGAAGGCAAATCGCAAGTCACAAGGCGGCTTACCGCCCTGAGAATCAGGTGTCTGAGATGGATAACTCGGAAATTCAAACCAAAAAGACTGGTCCTTAACTATATTCCGAACATAGTAGTGATAACACACTCAACAGCTTGTAAGCATACTTCCGGGTTAAATAACCCGGGTAGCACGGTTAGTATCTGAACTCGAATTTACTTGTCTTGATGACATCCATGATGCTCAACTAACAAGATAAACCAAAATTAAGCCGGCAAGTGAAACCCGGCAGTACATACTTTGACATGATCAGAGTAAACTTGTGGTAAAATGTAAAAATTTAAGGGCTTCCGGTTCGAATACGACCAGAACCTCGGTCCAAAGGGGTTAAGCTAAGATTCGGATACGATCATATAGCCCCCAGTGGGTTCGGCGATGCCAATCAAGAGGGTATCGACAGCTATGTTCTCTTGGGTTCGAATACGACCCATGTTTGAACAGGAAGCCCCCAAGTGATTCTGAAAATTGTTTAACGACGCTGATTCGAATACGATCCACGTCGGTTCTCAGAGGGGTTACACTATGATTCAAATATGACCAAAGGCAACCTCCCAATGAGCTCGGCACTTTGCCAATCAAATGGGTATCGACAGCTATGTTCTCTTTGGTTCGAATACGACCCATGTGTGAACAGGAAGCCCCCAAGTGACTTTATTGCTTACAGCTAGATTTGAAGATGATCATAAGCCGGATCTTCTGTAAGTCAGCATGTAAAAACAACACACATACTTGGGAGAGAGCAAAGGACAGAGGTCCTGCTTTATTGCTTTATCATAATATATACATGGCTGAGATAAATATGTACATCACAAGAGCCGGTAGCTCAAGTGTAGTAAGGCCGAAGCTGAGCTATGTTCCACGGCCGACGGGTCTCCTCCTCAGATTTACGCGAGTCCTTATGCTCCCGGATATCAATGAGGTAATATGACCCGTTGTGCAAGTTCTTACTGACCACAAAAGGCCCTTCCCAAGGTGGGGATAACTTGTGTGCATCTGTTTGATCCTGGATGAGCCGGAGCACCAGGTCGCCTTCCTGAAAGACCCGGGACTTGACCCGGCGGCTATGATAACGGCGCAGGTCTTGTTGGTAAATCGCTGAACGGGCGGCTGCCACATCACGCTGTTCGTCCAACAAGTCCAGAGCATCTTGGCGCGCCTGTTCATTATCCGTCTCAACATAAGCCGCCACACGAGGTGAATCATGACGGATGTCGCTGGGGAGAACTGCTTCTGCTCCATAAACCATGAAGAAAGGCGTGAAGCCTGTAGACCTGTTAGGAGTAGTGTTGATGCTCCATAAGACGGAGGGCAATTCCTCCACCCAACAACCCGGCGTCCGTTGCAAAGGGACCAAAAGCCGGGGTTTGATGCCCTTCAGAATCTCCTGGTTAGCTCTCTCAGCTTGACCATTGGATTGGGGGTGTGCCACTGAAGAAACATCAAGCCGGATATGCTCTCTTTGACAAAACTCCTCCATAGCGCCTTTGGACAGATTAGTGCCATTGTCTGTTATGATGCTGTGTGGAAAGCCGAAGCGGAAGATCACCTTTTTCATAAATTGAACCGCCGTGGCTGCATCACACTTGCTAACTGGCTCAGCTTCCACCCACTTCGTGAATTTGTCCACTGCCACCAAGAGGTGGGTCTTCTTATCCTTGGACCGTTTAAAAGGCCCGACCATATCAAGCCCCCAGACCGCAAAGGGCCAAGTGATCGGGATCATCCTCAATTCCTGAGCCGGCACATGAGCCCGTCGTGAGAACCTTTGGCAGCCATCACATTTACTGACCAAGTCCTCTGCATCAGCGTGAGCCGTCAGCCAATAAAAACCATGACGGAAAGCCTTGGCCACAAGAGATTTTGAACCGGCATGATGGCCACAATCCCCTTCATGGATCTCGCGCAAGATCTCTTGACCTTCCTCAGGGGAGATACAACGCTGGAATGCCCCTGAAATACTGCGATGATGCAACTCGCCATCGATAACAATCATTGACTTAGCCCGCCGGGTTATTTGCTTGGCCAGAATTTCATCCTCAGGCAACTCTCCCCGGGTTATATAAGCCAGATATGGCATTGTCCAGTCTGGTATGATATGCAGAGCCGCCACCAGTCGTGCCTCCGGGTCAGGGATAGCCAAGTCCTCCTCTGTAGGCAACTTAACCGAAGGGTTATATAGGACATCCAGGAAAGTGTTAGGCGGCACCGGCTTTCGCTGAGAGCCGAGCCGGCTTAAAGCATCAGCCGCCTCATTCTTCCTGCGGTCAATGTGCTCCACTTGATATCCCTGAAAGTGCCCGGCAATGGCATCAACCTCGCGGCGATAAGCCGCCATTAGAGGATCCTTAGAATCCCAGGTGCCTGATACTTGTTGAGCCACCAAGTCTGAGTCACCAAAACACCTCACCCGGCTTAAGCTCATCTCCTTAGCCACCCGAAGACCGTGGAGCAAAGCCTCGTATTCAGCCGCATTGTTAGTGCAAGGAAACATCAACCGTAGCACATAATGGAACTTGTCACCTTTAGGGGAAGCCAAGACAACACCAGCCCCCGAGCCCTCCAGCTGCCTGGACCCATCAAAGTGAATAGTCCAATAAGTGTTATCCGGCTTTTGCTCGGGTACTTGTGACTCTGTCCAATCATTGATGAAATCCACCAAGGCCTGAGACTTGACAGCAGTGCGTGGCACATATTTAAGGTCATGAGGTCCAAGTTCTATAGCCCACTTAGCAATTCTCCCTGTAGCCTCTCTGTTTTGGATAATATCACCAAGAGGAGCGGAACTGACCACAGTGATGGGATGACCCTGAAAATAATGCTTAAGCTTCCGGCTCGCCATAAACACCCCATACACAAGCTTCTGCCAATGTGGATACCTCTGCTTGGACTCAATGAGCACCTCACTGATATAATAAACCGGCCGCTGAACCGGATGCTCCTTACCCGCCTCCTTGCGCTCCACCACAATAGCCACGCTGACGGCTCGTGCGTTTGCTGCCACATACAGTAGCAAGGGCTCCTTATCAACCGGAGCAGCGAGGACAGGGGGCTCTGCCAGTTGCTTTTTCAAATCCTCAAAAGCGGTATTAGCTGCATCATTCCAGATGAAGTTGTCAGTTTTCTTCATCAACTGATATAAGGGCATAGCCTTCTCACCCAAACGACTTATAAACCGGCTTAAAGCAGCGATGCGACCCGCCAAACGCTGAACGTCATTTACGCACGCCGGCCTAGCCAAGGAAGTGATGGCCTTGATCTTCTCCGGGTTAGCCTCAATGCCTCTGTCAGAAACCAAGAAACCCAATAGTTTGCCTGCAGGAACACCAAAAACACATTTGGCCGGGTTAAGCATCATCTTATAGACCCGGAGATTGTCGAAGGTTTCCCTTAAGTCATCTATCAGGGTTTCCTCCTTGATGGATTTAACCACAATGTCGTCCACATAAGCGTGAACATTGCGCCCGATCTGTTTATGAAGACAATTCTGCACACAACGCTGGTAAGTCGCCTGTGCACACTTGAGTCCAAAGGGCATAGACACATAGCAGAAGGCTCCAAAGGGAGTGATGAACGCCGTCTTCTCCTGGTCCTTAACTGCCATCTTAATCTAATGATACCCGGAATAAGCATCCAAGAAACTTAAGCGTGCACAACCTGCCGTAGCATCAATGATCTGATCGATACGGGGGAGAGCAAAAGGGTCAGCCGGACATGCCTTGTTCAAGTCCGTGTAATCCACACACATCCGCCAGGTGCCGTTCTTTTTAAGTACAAGCACCTGGTTAGCCAACCACTCTGGGTGAAAAACCTCAACAATGAACCCGGCCGCCAAAAGCCGGGCCACTTCTTCACCAATAGCCTTCCGCCTCTCTTCATTAAACCGTCGAAGGAACTGTCTGACCGGCTTAAATTTTGGATCAACATTGAGAGTGTGCTCAGCGAGTTCTCTAGGTACACCTGGCATGTCAGAAGGTTTCCATGCAAAGATGTCCCTATTCTCACGGATGAACTCGATGAGCGTGCCTTCCTATTTCGGGTCCATATTTGCACTGATGCTGAACTGCTGAGACGAGTCACCTGGAACAAAATCAACAAGTTTAGTCTCATCAGCTGATTTAAACTTCATTGCTGGTTCATTCTCCGTGGTTGGCTTTTTCAGAGAGGTCATATATGTTGGGTCAACATTGTCTTTATAAAATTTCAACTCTTCTGTGGCACAAACAGACTCTGCATAAGCCGCGTCACCTTCCTCACACTCCAGAGCCACTTTCCGGCTGCCGTGAACCGTAATGGTCCCGTTGTGACCCGGCATCTTGAGTTGTAAGTACACATAACACGGCCGTGCCATGAACTTGGCGTAAGCCGGCCGTCCGAATATAGCATGGTATGGACTTCTTATCTTGACCACCTCAAAGGTCAACTTTTCCACCCTGTAGTTGTTCTCATCACCGAAGGCCACTTCCAGTTCGATCTTGCCGACTGGATAAGCCGATTTACCAGGTACCACACCATGGAAGATAGTATTTGACTGGCTGAGGTTCTTATCAACTAGCCCCATACGACGGAAAGTCTCATAATAGAGGATGTTGATGCTGCTGCCTCCATCCATGAGTACCTTTGTGAACTTATAGCCTCCCACTTGAGGAGCCACCACTAAGGCCAGGTGGCCCGGGTTATCCACCCGGGGAGGGTGATCCTCCCTACTCCACACTATGGGCTGCTCCGACCACCGTAAGTAGCGTGGAACTGCCGGCGCGACAGCATTAACAACCCTCTTGTGAAGCTTTTCGTCTCGTTTGCACAAACTAGTGGTGAACACGTGATACTGTCCACCGCTAAGCTGCTTTGGGTTGGTCTGATAGCCCCCCTGTTGCTGTTGATGACCCTGACCAGACTGTTGATTAAAGCCCCCTTGACCGTTCTGAGGACCAGAATTTGACCCGCCGCCCGGGCCATGAAAGCCGCCAGTCGTGCTGCCGCAGCTACCATGTTCTCCAGCGGGTTATCGTAATGACCCGGGGGTATCGGCACATACTGAGGCGGGGCAGGGGGCACCTGGGGAAGCCCCATTACTAGTGGTTGAATAAGGGGTCCCGACCCGGGCGCAATGCCCCCTGGTGGGTTACTGGATCCCGCACCCGGCGTGTTGAAGAGATTGCGCGGATCGTAAACCGGCGGGAGTCGAGACTGGGCCTTCTGATGCCTCCTTCTCCTGACCACGTTGGCCGCGTTCTGATCCATCGTGAGTTGGAAGGACTGCGCCTGAATCAACTGAGTCCGGGCGTCGAGAGCCGCCCGCTCCGCCGCCAGCCTGATCCCTTCTGCTGCAAGATCCTCTTTAGCTTTCATCAGATCCAATTTTAACTGTGCCACCTCCGCGTCATGCTGGGCTTGATCTGCCGGGTCAACCGTGGTGGTTAACAGGGCCGTCATCTTGTCCGTGAGATTCATCAGCACCTGAGCCGGAGAAGGCACCGGGTTTCCCGATCCAGCTGCGGGGTTCTGAACAGGCTGCGCACCAGCCATAAAAACTCCGACCTGACTTGGTGGCTCAAAAAGGTCCGGAATACTGTTGCCATCGGAATAACTCATGAGCCTGCCATCTTGAAGTTGGTACAACGAGTTTGACTCATCAGCGGCCGACTCGCCGTCAGAGCCGGCGGCCGCCTCATCCCCAGACCCAGATGGATCGGAGGGCCTTCCATGGATGCATCCCACAAAAGCGCGCTTTAAGGCAGGCCGGGCCCGGGCGGGTCGTGCGCACTGAGCCGTTTCGATGAAATCGGCGCAGAGATCCGGCTCGGGGCCCGGCTCACCAACCTTGCCAATGAAGACATGAATTCCGCCAAAGGGGACCCGGTACCCGTACTCCACTGAGCCGGCGTCGGGGCCCCAGTCCGCATCGTCGATGTAGAGCTTGCCGCGACGACTCTTGGTCATCCGGCCCACAACGTATCCCTTGAGCCCTTCGAAGCTGCCCTTCAAGAACTCAAATCCACCGTGCGCCAGCCCCACGGTGGGCGCCAACTGTCGTGGAATTGTCACGGCAGATGTCCTCGAGTTGGGACTTAGTCGTGGAGCCATCGCAATTGGGAAGCTTGAAGGGGTTAAGCGGGACAAGGAACACGAGGGTTTATACTGGTTCGGCCCCTTACGGTGAAGGTAAAAGCCTACGTCCAGTTCGAGGTGTTATTGATTAGGGTTACGATTGCCAGGGAGCTAAACAGCTATGCCCGGCTCTCGATCAAATTGTTGTCGCCCTTAAACCGCTGTCGGGTCGTCCCTTTATATAAGGAGGCTGACGCCCAGCAGCCCTTAGAGTCCCGGCCGGCTCATAAGAGTGTCCGGCTCGGACTCTAAACAATACTTGCCTTATACTACAAGTCTACTATAACAATGATTGTAACTACGGGCTTTAAGCTATATCCGGGTCTCAGCCCATCTCTAGCCCATTATCCTGAAACTTAGCTCCGGGCTTCTGGTAATGATCCTTGGAGTAACCCGGCCCTCCTGGCGGGTGACCCCCAGGTCTATATCCTCAACAGGACCCGAGATTTCGGAGGGGATCACATATTTATAGGTAGAGGGAGCTAGAAGACTCCAAATGGAGTGTAGTTTTCGCCCACACGATCGTGATCGAACGACCGAGAGCATGGAGGGGACTTAGATGGGTTATTGGGCTGTTTGGAGGCGGGTTTGGCTGCAACACACAAAAGGACTGTGCGGTTACACGGTTAACCGTTGGAGCATCAAATGACCTAAAAATGGAACGAAACTTGACAGGTGGTCTACCGGTGGTGTACCAAGGCCACTTGACAAACCTCGGTCCATTCCGAGAATGTTTAACACCCGCTCACGAAAAGAGACAAGAGGGGTGCGCCGGTGCATGTGGGAGTGCCGGATTGCAAAACGGACAACGGGGAAAATGCTCGGATGCACGAGACGAACACGTATGCAAATGAGATGCCCATGATGGCATGATATGAGATGCATGACATGAACAAAATGCAAAACAAAAGAAAAAAACCCAACCACGGAGGGAATATCATAACACATAGCCGAAAATGGCAAGAGTTGGAGTTACAAATATGGAAAGTTACATCCGGGGTGTTACACACATTATTTACATTGTGAATTATATACGCAGGAATATTAACGTACAACATCTCATGTTTGCGGGCGTCCGGACCGTTGCCACGCCCGCTCCTGACCAACCCGAACCCTCTTCATCACCCGCGTGTGCTTCCCGCCCGAAACGGTCAGTGCCGCATTCATGCCCGACCAGAGCGGACGCGACCTCTCACTGGCACCGGCATTGAAGCGGCGCGCCGGCCGAGAGAGCGTCGCCTGCGCCGCTTCCCGGTGCACGCGACTGCTCCGCGTTCAAAGGTCGCAATAGCCGGCCAGAACATGCATGTAAAAAGTTCTTGGGAGTCCGTGCGACAGCTAGCTGTCCTCCCCCAACTCGTCAATCTCTTCCAGTAGTGCTAGTACTCCATGGCGCGATCCATCGACAAGCAGGCGGGAAAGTTATCGTATACTCAGTTTGTGGTGAGTGGCATGCTGATCGACCGTGTGGGGTGGAGCCGTGGAGGAGGGTGAGACACGAACGCAACGGACGTGATTTAAACGTTGGTTTTGCTCGATGGCACGATCCAACGAAATGAAACGTTGGTTTCTCTGCGTTTCCATTTTTTCTCCAGAAAAACGGAAACTTCCCACTCCATTTTTATTCCTTAACCAAGGTTGCCCCGTTACAACATTCCATCAAATACAAAGGAAAACTAACACACATGCTGATGCATCTCAATGATTCATAAATCATAGCCAATATTTACTTCACAACTAAAGACAAAAGTTGTAGAGCGTGTACAAAAGAAAAACTACTGATGGGGTCATTACGACTTAAACCCTAAACCCTAAACATGATTTAATTTCCTTGCTAGGTAGAACTTGTCGAAGGAAAGACGGCTGGCACCCTCGGATCATGCGATGCTTTTATACAGTTCCACTAAAATCGAACTGAGCATCCCTGATGGCAAAGATATTGAAGAAGTGTGATTAGAATAATGCACTAGTTCATGAGACATAAACTCATCACAAATAGAAGCCGGTAGAAGTAGAGAAAGATTGACATGGAGATGGAGCTACGTGGGGAGCTGCGACAGTGGAGCAAGCCGGCTCCAAAAGGAAGATGTACTACCTGGGATGTCGGGCTGTAGCTAGAAGGGAGGTTGGGACGCGACATCAGCCGATACCGCGGGGACCCCCGATTGGGACGCACCGACTGTGGGTTTTCTCCCTCACCGATGTCGACCGCCTCTACGCAGAACATTGTTCCCTTCCCCCAGTGGCGGGATTAGGCCAGATATGTGACCAGCGGTGTGGCCACCATCGTTCTACTCGTGTGAAGAGAGCAACCCAAGCAAGCAGGCTTGTAGCTTAGGCTCCTGCTAGTGTATATATAGTGGTTTTATTTTTCTCTCGATATCAACCATTTTATATTGCGTACGTGTCATTGAAGAGTGAAATGATGGTTGCTTCTTACGACTAACTTACTTTGTGATTTGACTACTCCTTAGTGGCCCCTACACGTACTCCCCCCATGTGTATGACCGTTCCTGAGTCTCACTTGTACTTATCTCTATTTTCTTGCATGACACGTAGACCGGATGCACATAGAGGAATTTTGTTACTGCATGTTGTTACGTAGTATTGTACTACTAGTACCTACTCCCTCCTTCCGGTTCACTACTGGTACTCCCTCTGTCCTGGCTTATTGGTCCCCTTTGTACTCAATTCATGGGCTCGTTTTCCTCAAGAAATTGTCTTTACCAACGTATAAATATCGGGAATGCATGCGTGAACAACGAATAATTAAACCTTGCATGCAACGTTTTGACAAAGCATTGACTTATGAACATGTGAATGTGAGGGACTAGAACCTTGTGCATGCATGCAACAGTCACACGTACACATGGACACAAAAACGCGCGCGACGCCCTAATGCATGCATGTCCGAGCACACGACGGAACACACACGATCACGCTCAAGTGCTCAACCTACACGTGCATGCACACGCATACTCAGCCTAGGTGAGCTAGTGACCGTATAAACACCGGAAAATGTATATATTGAGCGCAATGAGCGTATTATGAAGTCCACTAACCATATTTTTACAAATATACAATGACAGACAGTGTATTTATCTCGTTTGAAATTAAGCCATATTAACCGGAAAGGAGGCAATATGGACTAGCATTACTTTGATGTGTCCCGTCAACTTGCCGAACGAGGAGAAGCTTGCAGGACGGGAGAAGCTTGCATGCGGTGGTTCGCAGGACAAGGAGAAACTTTTGACTAATGCAAGTTCTCCCTCGCTCAGGCGGTGGATGTGCAACAGTTAATTCGGTGTCAGATTGCCAGAAGCATCCACTATACTAGTACTATTATTGTTCGACTTCCCGAAGAGGTGAACAACCAAGAGCAAAGTTTACTAGTACTAGTACTACTACTGTAGAGGTATGTACTATACTACTAGGAACCGGATGGAGGAGCATCTCACTCTTACTATATTTTTAAAATTTGATAAAGCAATCTTCAACACATTTGGTTCTCTTCGAGGGTTCTCGCATGTGATAATGGAAGTTGGTTGCATGGAACACTGGCCACAATTCTCGCTTAATTCTGGCGCATATCTTGCTACAAATAGGAGCGCTGGGTAATATTTCCTCTTTTTTGTTATTCAGCATGTAAACATGTCAGCAAACCTTGCGGCACATCTTTGTGCGAACCGTGCTTGCTGCACTTTGAATGTGGCCGAGAGCTGGTTTGATGAAACACCTCGCTTCCTTCTTTTTTTGGCGGAGTACCCTGCTTCCTAGTGACCAGTCTCTTGGCTGATCGTCCTAAGAATGCTTATATATGAATAAAGCTCTCTCATTTACCCGCAAAATAGATTAAGCCATATTAACCGGAACAGAGGGAGTATGGAGTAGCACTAGTTTTTGGTTTGTCCCGTCAACTCGCAGAACGAGGAGAAGCTTGTAGGACAAGGTGAAGCTCGCTTACGCCTTTTGACTAATGCAACCTACCCTCGCCTAGGCAGTGGACATGCATCAGTTCATTCGGTGTTAGATTGCCAGAGGCATACACTTTAGTACCCAACATGCGGAGTACCATCATTGTTCGACTTCAAGAAAAGGCGAAGAGCCAAGCGCAAGGTTTAGTAGTACGAGTAGTACTACTACTAGAACCACATGGTGGGGTGTCTGTACTCTTATTTTATTTTAATATCTGATAAAGTACATATTTATTCGGGAGAAGGGTGGAAAATGGCAGCCTAATAGTATAGTATTAAAAAACATCGAACATGTAATGATGATATTGATCAACCATGCTCGAATATATCTTGGCCGGCGTGCGAGCCCGTCTGTGTGTTCTCGCTCCTCGTCTCTCTCAAGGAATGGCGGGTTGGCCATTTTGCCGTTAATTGAGATCGGTTTGCTCACACTCTGGTCCCACATGTCAGTGATATGCCAAGAGGAGGTGCGTTGACGGACTGGCCATACGCGTACTTGGTTTTGCACCTTCATACTACTCCTCCCTCCGTCACCGTTTACAGGGTGCGCTTTATTCTAATGCATTTCTCTCAATGCATTTCCACCACCAGAGAGACTTTAGACGCGTTTAGTTTAATGCTCAATTAATTAGGGCGTGGTAACCGCAATCAAGTCCACAATTTTCTCTCGATGTACTACGGAGTGGAGTAAGTGCATGCATGTTTGTACCTGGGGTGGAAGCATTGCATGCATGTGTGTACGCATTATTTCCTCTAGTAATAGACGTCGTGCTATAATTACCAATGCTATTTTTCTGGCCGATCGCTAGCCGCCTTGGTCCCAGAGATTTTTTTTGAAGCGCACTCTATAAACCGTGACGGCTGGAGTAGTATGAGCGGATTCAAAGAAGAGCGTATTGATGGTTGCTTCTTCCGAGCAACTTACAGTGGGAAAGGTGGGGCTTATTATTTTACTACTCATTACTCAATATTAATGCGGCGCAACGACCGGGCTGAGTCTCCCATGCGGTTGTGCACTACTCCCTCGGTTCTTAAAAATACTCCGGAGTATTTGTCTTTCTAGAGATTTCAACGAGTGACTACCTATGAAGCAAAATGAGTGAATCTACACTCTAAAATATGCCCATTTGAAATTTGTAAAAAGGCAGATATTTAGGAACGGAGGAGTATAATTTTATGAATGGCACATGGACCCGAATGCTGAAGAGGCTTCTGGCTATGCTATCAAGATTCCAACATTTTGTTTACATAATTGACGTACTATACAAATAATTTTCCAGCGACATGAAATTGTACAATGCTCTGAGCTTTCAGCTTTTGTTTCGTGTGTCTTGCCATCTAATCTCTTTCGGAAACAATAAAAAACTAACTTCCTTGCTAATCCATCTCAATGATTAGCAGATCAGTGCTAATATTTACATCACAACTGAAGACAAATTTGTGAGAAGGTGTTAAATTAAAATTGATCCATGCTTTCATTGGCAGCAATGTCCCCCCAGCTCTGTCTAAATCAACAAGGCATGTTGGGAAAAAAGTAGCTGTCTGGAGCGTGCAACATTCCGATCATTTTGTGCAGTTCCACTAAAATAGAGCTGAGCGTCCCTGTTCCAAAGATATTAAGTGTGATTTCGATAATAGATGACAGCTGATGAAACAATAAACACACAAATAGAAGCCGGCCACCTTTGCATTCTCTCTTAAGACTAGATAGTTGGAGAAGATTAAGCAAATAGTTGGCGAAGATTGGGGTCGGAGTTGGATGACGAGGATAGAGCAAAACCAATCTCCCTTTGTGCAGTCGCACTAAAATGTAGAGACGTTGCCCGTGTGACATTTTAGTACAACTGCACAAAACACTCTTAAGAAAAAATTGATTTGTGCAGTTCACCAAAAGGTCGCAATAGCAACGAGGTGAAATGGATAGCCTTGTTTGCAAAAAAGAGGTAGAAAGGAAACAATTACTGGCCAATAACAGTTGATGACACATACAACGACAAAAAGAAGCATATTCCTTGTCCTAAGGGAAGATAACAACACGGTTGTGTTTGTCTAAAACGGTGTGAGGACGAGATTGCAATATGGAAAGTACTCCAGACGAGCTACGTTTTGGGCAAAGAACTATGGAAGATCCACATGCAGCGACGTGGGAAGACGGGCAGTGGAGCAAGGCCGGAGGGGATACCTGGGGGTCGTCGGGATGTAACTAGGTGAGCGGCGGCGGGCAGGGTTTGCCCATACTGAGGCAGCGAGCAGGTGGCGTAGGCCCTACCGCGCCGGAGCTTAGTTAGAGAGAACGGCGGGTATCGCAGATCGGGACGTGCTGCCTCTGCGCCGTCGAACGGATTAACGATGCACATCCTCCCTTTCCGCCGGTGGACGGGATGCGGCCGGATCAGTGACCAACGGTGGGAGAGAGAGAGGCCACCGCCGCCTTGTATGAGATACTCTGAAGAGAGAGAAACCCAGGCAGGCAGGCTCCATGTATATAGTGGAGCGGACTACCTTTTTCTCCATAAAAATTGTTTTATATTATGTGTACATGCCATTGAGTGATATAACCTTATTTAAAAATGACGCGCCAACATATCAAGTCGAACTTTGTTTCGTGCACGCGTGGTACATGACCTCCGTAGGTAAACAACCGCTACACGCGTTCAAATTAGCACGTGGGCTGCCATTTTCGTACAGAAATGAGCTCCACCGTTTACCCGCGCGGGTCTGGCTGGGCATGAAGCGTGAGTACGTGCACCTATTATCTTCGTGTACGTACACCACCTACGTGCGGTTTTGTGAGAGAGATACAAACATAGAGAGATATAGTGTGTGGGTTCGTGAGTGTTTTTGGGGGGGGGGGGTCAATCAAAAAATGTAACATATGCAATGTGTGTGAAATAGAGTCCTGGATATATCATATATAAAGAGGGGGCGATCCACAAGAAGAGAGTGGATGTATCATCGGCTTGAGGTATCCATAGAATCGAAGAGAGGGATGATGTGTGTGTGTGCGCGCGCGATCGATAAAGAGTGCCATCGAATTTGTGTGTGCCCACGTCTAAGATATAGAGTGGCTGGCCTACTGGAATGTGAGAGGGGACAGGTATAGTTTGTCTGTGGCATGGATACCTACCTACAGCGCTCGACTATCGGTGTGTGGTGGGGGGAGGCCTAATTAATTATAGAGGTACAATGGCTGGTATATGTGTGGAGGAGGAGAGAGGCCTACCTTATGTATTAAGGGAGATCGATCGGCATCCATGCATATGTGTAGGAGAGGAATAAACACTACAAAAAAAGACACATCCGTGACATTTTGGGCCGAACGATTTTTTTCTGTCATACATATGACACTTCTATGACGATAATTGTGAGAAAACCCGGTATCATCATAGATGTGGTGGGCTCCTACTTCTATGACAAAAAATCATGACAGAAAATGATCTTTTCATCCTGGGTGGGCCGGAGACGCAGCTGCATGACATTCTTTGGGCCGTCCATGACGGAAAAAACCGTGGTAGAAGCGAGGGGGAGGAAAATTTCGGGGAGTTCCCGGTTACGGTGGGAGGTCAGGGGCCGAGCGATGCGCGTTTCTCTCGTACACGTATGCGCGTGTGTGCGAGGCGTTGGCTGTTAACCCGAGCGATCGCTCGATGGCTGTTAACTGAACCCGATCGAGCGATTCCTTCGCTACTGTTGCTAACTGAAGCCGATCGATTGGATGAACAGTGAGCGTTGCGGGGGGGGGGGGGGTTTGGATGAACAGTGTGCGGTGGCGTTGCCTCTGGATGAACAGGACCCCGTGGTGTGGAGGGCTAGATGAACAGTAGACGGTGGAGGGGTGCCCGTGGAGGGGTGGTTTAACAGGACCCCGTGGTGTGGAGGGCTGGATGAACAGTAGATGGTGGAGGGGTGCCCGTGGAGGGGTGGTTGAACAGTAGCCGGTGGAGTAGCGCGCGGTGGAGGCTGGATGAACAGGAGCCCGTGGAGGCTGGAGGCGGTCGACGGTAGCCCGTGGAGGCTGGAGGAGGTCGACGGTGGAGATGAACAGTTTCCCGTGGAGTCCCGTTTTGCGGTACGCCACACCCCTCCCGATGAACAGGACCCCCGTTTCGACCGTAGGAGGTCCGTTTCGTCCGTTTTGCGGTACGCCACACCCCTCCCGATCAACATGACTCCCGTTTCGACCGTAGGAGGTCTGTTTCGTCCGTTTTGCGGTACGCCACACCCCTCCCGATCAATAGGACCCCCGTTTCGACCGTAGGAGGTCCGTTTCCTTTGTTTTGCGGTACGCCAGACCCCTCCCGATGAACAGGATCCCGTTTCGAACGTGGCCGGTCGAACACAAGGCCGTTTCCTCCGTTCTGTGGTACGCCAGGCCTCATTTCCATCGCCTGTTCCATCCAAGCCCTCCTGATGAACATGACCATGCATTCCGTTCTGACCTAGCCGGTTGGCTCCCACACATTCTGTTGCCTCCCGATGAACATGACGCATTCCGTTGCCTCCCCATGAACACGACGCATTCCGTTGCCTCCCCATGAACACGACGCATTCCGTTGCCTCCCCATGAACACGACGACGACGCTGTTTCTCTATTTTGACCCAGCCATGTCAACGAGCCCTCGCCGTACGTATGCGCGAGTAGGCGTTCGAGACCCCGCCCGTATGTACACATACGTGGCCGTATTTTCTTTCTTGCACCCTGGCCGCTATACGTACGTGTACATGCTACGTGCGCGCCTCTACTACGACACGTGCGTGCCTCTACATCCACCAGTATATATGTACGTACACGTTCGTGACCAGAATGACAACGCTACGTACGCTTCGACCAGGTGGGTCATGACTATCAGGCACTTCCTTGCGTGCGAAGATGTAGCTGGTGGGTCCTAGCAGTTAGGGGGGCAAATCGTTTTTTTGCCCGGACGCACTTCCTTGCGTGTGAAGGCGTAGCTGGTGGGTCCCAGCAGTCAGGGGGAAACGTTTTTTCCGCGAAATACGGTGGCCCGTCCGGTGGGTCTCTGCTGTGAGGTGGAGGAATCATTATTTTCCGCGTAATAAGGAGGCACTTCCTTGCTGCCGCCGTGGACCAGCTATCAGCCTCTCCACATACAGTCCACGTCCGATGGAAGTCATTCCTTGACCACGTTGACCACGGTGCGCCGAGAGCACCAGGGCGGTGGACAACGGCGAGGCCTAGGAAGGGGACGACGCGGAGCCAGTGAAGACGCGGCAGTAGATGCCCACGCGGAGAGGAGTATGAGGGTTCACTCGTTCGGCTGCGGTGTGAGGCTGCCGTCGCCGCAGGGCTTGGCCAGCGGTGGGAATAGTTGGGGGCGGTGAGGCCTCCGCGGCAGCACAGCCGGCCACGGGAGGCAGGAGCAGGCGGCACGACCGGCGCTGCTTTGGGCGGCTGGAGCAAGAAGACCAGAGGTTGAAGAAGCACTACGGCCGTTGGATGGACATCGTACGGTCACTGGAGATAGAATCGTTCATATTGACTAAGTTGACAAAGCCCTCCGTCTCCGTCAACTTAGTAGGCCCACAAGTCAGCCTCCCACCAAGGTGGGTCCCAGCTAGCAGGGGGAGTATTCATTTTTTTGTGCGTAATAAGGAGGCACTTCCGGTGGGTCCGAGCTGACAGCGGGGGGAACATTTTTTTCGCGAAATACGCTGGCCCGTCCGGTGGGTCCCAGCAGTCGGGGGGAAACGTTTTTTTCGCAAAATAAGATGGCCCGTCCGGTGGGTCCCCGCTGTCAGGTGGAGGAATAATTATTTTTCGCGTAATAAGGAGGCACTTCCTTGCGGCCGCCGTGGACCCAGCTGTCAGCCTCTCCACGTAAAGTACTCTACCGATGGAAGTCGGTCATTGACCACATTGACCACGCCGCGCCGAGAGCACCAGGGCGGTGGACAATGGCGAGGCCTAGGAAGGGGACGACGCGGAGCCAGGGAAGACGCAGCAGTGGAGCCCGCGCGGAGAGGAGTACGAGGGTTCACTGGTTCGACTGCCGTCGCTACAGAATAACAGGGGGTGTGGGTGAGTGGAGGGATGGCCTGGCCAGCGGTGGGAGTAGTATGGGGACGGGGAGGCCTCCGCGGTAGCACAGCCGGCCACGGGAGGCAGGAGCAGGCGGCACGACCGGCGCTGCTTTGGGCGGCTGGACCAAGAAGACCAGAGGTTGAAGAAGCACTACGGCCGTTGGATGGACATCGTACGGTCACTGAAGCTAGAATCGTTTATATTGACTAAGTTGACAAAGCCCTTGGTACGCTCCAACTTAGTAGGCCCACAGGTCAGCCTCCGAAATGGTGCGCCAAAGATGTCAGGGGGAGGAATCGTTTTTTGGGCGGCCGAAGCTAAGAATATCTGAGATTGAAGAAGAAGCACGACATCCGTTGGATAGACATCCAACGGCCATTGCTGCTAGAACCGTGTGTTGACTATAATAAGTTGACAAAGCCTTGCATACGCGTCAACTTATTCTTTTAGGGGACGCATCACTTAGTAGGCCCACAAGTGTGCGGCAGAGAACTTATAGCCCGTTTGTGTTCTGTAAGAATGTACAGCCCATTTTTGAATTCTAATGGAATTTACAACAGCCCATTTACAGTTTGTTAAAAGTACAACCCATTTTCTAGCTAGGACAACAATTAATAATTTCAACCAACCGTTGAAGACAAAATTCAATAAAATTTCCCACATTTTGATGGGATCCGAAATATTTTTATCCCGAAATTTCTAGTCAGATTAAATATAAATTTGTATTACGTAAAAATCCAACGAAACATTGCGCGCGCAACAATGAAAATTTAAGATTTTCAAAGTCCATAAATAATATTTTATAAACTAATTTCGTGTTTGGTGCATTTTTTAAAATTACAGCCCAGTTTTTATAATTACATCCCACTTATTATTTTTTCAAGCCGATTTTCCTGTTAAGCCTAATGCATCCCTCCTAGGAAAGATTTGCAGCCCAGCGGGGCGGAGAATAACAAGTTGACCTTGCCTGGGTATTCCTCAAAAAGACGTATAGCTGGGCCAGCCATTTTCATCTTGAAAAAATTAGTATCTGGGCTGGATATCTGGCCTGGGCTAGACGGGTCACAGCCCGCCCAGTTAATACCCTGCTCTCCTCTGAACAACAACGAAATCATCGCCAAGAAAAACTCTGCAGTGCTCACGCCTCAAAAACACAAATACTGCTCGAGCTGCTTGGTCCTAGCTGTCGGCCGCACCTTGTGCAATTCTCTCGTTTATATTGACTACATAGGTTGACAATGGTGTGGGACCGTGATGTCAGGAAACCAGGAGAAAGCAAAAAAAAATTAGTTGTACATAATAAGGAGGCACTTGCGTATGTACGGCTATGGCCCTAGTGGGTCCCTAGTGTCATCTAGTCAAAATAAAGTCATCTCCTGAATCCTCATGTTCATTGACGATGTTAACAATGCTTGGCGCCACGGCGAGCGCAACAACTCGAAGGACAACAGAGAGGGCCTCGCGGGCCCTACGGATGGTTTGATACAGTGCCCGCTGCTCATTCAGGAAGCCAGGATCATCGGACACCTATGAGCACCTTCGAGAAACTGAGACGTCATGAAACGGTAAGGCCGCGCTTGGGAGCTCTGGTTTATTTCAAACCTGTACTAACATACAATTGTAATTTACTCGTCATCGGAAATAACGCGTAAAATACAGGCGTAATGAAACCGAGGGCCCGAGATCTGTAAGTAAAACCGGCGGGTTACACGTGTAATTTGAGAGACCAGTGTATATTTTACGAGCACTGCTATATGGACGACATTACCAGACGATACATGCATGACGTGCGTATCATGCCATCCATTGGCAAGGCTGAAACAACAGCTAACGGCTGGATTAGCAATCGTCCGAGTGTCGTTCAGCGTTTTTATCGTGTGTGAAGTACTTCCGATATTTTACTAGTCGAAATCGACCAACCAAGCGCCTTCGCCCGAGACCATCTGCTTTAATTTACAAGCGTCAGTTTTACAAGCGGTTTTGGTTGGAAAACGACGATCCAATCACGACCTAATATCATGAGTTGGTCGGAAGATCATATGGTTTCACGTCTAACCTACCCGAAGAGGATGATCTTCTTAACAAGCAAATCACTGGCATTAGATCGACATGCAAAACAATATGAAGCATTATTCTCAGGAGGCACGGTGAACAGCTCGTGATGCCGCATGCCACAACATTCCAAGCTCAACTTTGCAATCAAACACAAGGCCTGGCATTACATAGACAATATTCAGAACAAACTCTTAACACAGGAATATCTCAGCAGAGTAACTATTTACTTCTAAACTGAACACAGGAATAGGAAAAAACACTCGGCGCTGCTCACAGTAAGGGCGTCCCACTCAAAAATATCAAATGCATGTCTTCTGGCTAACATCAATGAGCAAATTTTGACAAGGTTTTCCAATTCCAATATATTAAACTAACGTCTTCTTGCTAACATCAATGATTAAACTTTGACAAGCTTTTCCCATTCAAAATATGTAATGCCTATGATCGTGGAGTCCTGTCGTAGCTTCTTGTACTTGTTTGGGCACTTTTTGCCCAGGGCACTCCACGTGTTGTTAAATTGCCAATGGTCTCTGCAGAGTAGTCATGTCACCGGTGTCTAATAATACTTTGTAAAGCTTCTCGGTCATTCCTTCTATAATGTAGCGCAAACAGTGACTACTTCTTTCAGCAAAGTGGAACGACCAACTGGACCCAGTAATGCAGCAGTTTGCCTTGGACACATTGGCTCCTTTTGTGCAGTTCAACTAAAATCAAAGTCGGAATAAAACCGAGCTTTAATTTTGATATCCCTGTAAGCAACAATAGGTATAAGGGAAACAATTACTGAGAAATAACGGTTGATGACTTGTACTCCCAGAAGAAAAGCATCTACTGATCCACTTTATCTTAATGGGAAACAAAGCAGGAGAGTAGCAATTCTCCATCAGTGTGATTCATTCATATTGACTGAGACATTATCTTAACAATGCCTTGTTTCAACATGTATAAAGAACGACAAAGCAGAAAAGTACCATTCCTAAAACAATGCAACTGATTCATTTTAACAGAGACATTATCTTAACAATACCTTGGTTAAACATGTAGAAAGAACTACAAAGGAGGATAGTACCATTCCTAACAAGTGTTGCAGTTTTGAACTAAGATTCAGTAGTTAATTAATTCTGGGAGTGGCATTGCTTAATTTTACCAGCGGCATTAGATTAACGAAAAGCATAAACAGTTCCAGGGGAGAGTGGGCGTAACAACAGTATGTGCTTCCATCTACTTATAAAGGGGGTGATGCAGAGTTTGCTGTAACAAAGCAACAAGCATCATATCTGGGTTGGTCCCATTTTTGTTCACTACTTAATGGGAAAAGACAGCAATACAATAGCTTCAATTCAACATTTATTTAAAACAGTACCAATACAAGTAGCACAACATCTCAAAGCACACTGCACAATCATGTGGATGAAGGCCTGTACTGACCTTTCATCAGACGGACAAGATAAAATACAAATCTGCCAACACGAATAGGAAATCCAATGTCGTTTGTGCAGTTGCACTGAAATCAAGCAATGTTTTTCGTGTAGCGAAGCAAAATGTCGCAATAGCAACAAGTTGAATAGATATCCCTGTTTAAACACAGGAAAAAAGGAATCAATTACTGGCTAATAAAGGAGGATGAAACATGCGACCACAAAAATGGTAATCCTGCCAATCCCTAACAAGTGTTGCAGTTTTGAAATAAGATTCAATAGTTATTCTGAGAGTGGCATCAATTACTGGCTTAAAAAGGGGGTGATGCTGAATTTGTTGTAACAAAGCAACAAGCATCATGTCTGGGTTGGTCCCATTTTTGTTCACTACTTAATGGGAAAAGACAGAAATACAATAGATTCAATTCAACATTTATTTAAAACAGTACCAAAACAAGTAGCACAACATCTCAAAGCACACTGCACATCATGTGGTTGAGACAAAGATTTGAAACAACTCGCCACGAAGACTGGAAACAAATCTCAATCTCCTTTTGTGCAGTTCCACCAAAATTAAGAAAAGTCACCGGTGTGACATTCAAGTTGAACTGCACAAAACACTCTTAAAACATAAGTGTTTCGAGTAGCAAAGCAAAATGTCGCAATAGCAACAAGTTGAATCGATAGCCCTGTTTTAACAGAGCCAAAAAAGGAAACGATTACTTGCCGACAAAGGAGCATGAAACAAACGGTGACAGAAAGAAGCATCTAACTTATCTTGGATGGAAAACAAAGTAGGACAGTAGCATTTCTAAAACGGTTGCA
This sequence comes from Triticum aestivum, assembly GCF_018294505.1. Classification (NCBI taxonomy): domain Eukaryota; kingdom Viridiplantae; phylum Streptophyta; class Magnoliopsida; order Poales; family Poaceae; genus Triticum; species Triticum aestivum. Next base: position 286,161,477 of record NC_057805.1, read on the forward strand.
TTGATTCATATTAACAGAGACATTCTCTTGAAACAACATTCGCTAAAAAATGTAATTTACTTTTAATAGTGGCATTGCTTCAATTTTCCGGCGGCATTCTTAGATTAACAACAGCAAAATAGGTGTATGGGACATGCCAGCACCATGTGCGTCCACACGTATAAATGGGTGATGCAGAGTATGTAGCCAAGCAGCATATATGCGCTGGTCCCATATTTGTTCTCTTTGAACCTTCTTCCTATGTGAGGGCAGCAAATCTAGTCCTGCACAAACTACCCGACCCCCCAGTTTCTTTCCCTTTTCAACGAAGAGATCGGTTCCTTACAGATGTGTGTACTGGGTTGCCCCCTGTTTCCCTTTTCGACCTACAAAGTGGCTGGATAGCCAGTCTATACTACTTTCCGCCCCTCCTTTCCTCATTGAACCACGTCCTAGATTCTTGCTCCAGCCCACCGCAACCTTCTTTCCTCTTTGAACCAAGACCTAGATTCGGCGAGGGAGGCCGGATCTGCCCACACTACATACGGCGGCGAGGAAGAAGTGGTCGGTGGCCCTCCCGCACAAGCGCTGGGTGAAAGAGAACAGCGTAGCCGGCAGTGGATTGCCTCCCTCTCCGAAGGCGATAGAGTGAATGCTGCACCTCCTCCCCTTCCCGGTGCGACGGAATACGGACGCCTCCTTCACCAGCTGTGAGGGGGGAGAGAGAGACAAGAGGCCAACGCAGTCTTGTTTAGATCTGGTGAAGAGAGGGTGAGAGACTGTGAATATAGCAAACCTCCCGCAGCGGACGGGATTCGGCCGGATCTGTGACCACCGGTGAGGAGAGAGATAGAGTGGACACTGTCATCTCGTTTTGATATGGAGAGGGTGAGACAGCGAGACGCGAGAAACTCTATCAACAAGAGGCTATAATGGAGTAAAAAAATCTCTCCATAGCAGTGGTTTTAAATAGAATACGCGCGTTCCCGGAAAAAAGAAACGAAAATTGGCGGACAATTTTTTATGGGTCTGTCTAGGACACATCTAGATGTGACATAGTTATGTCACATCTAAGTTGATCTCCACTCTGTTTGTGGTCTATTTTTTCCTTTTTTTTTGGTTTCTTGTTGCTACATTATATACTTGTGGGATCTTAGATTTGATATCCTTAAATAACATCTAGATTTGAATTAGACAAACTGATTTTCTAACGTACCAAGAAAGAAAACTCGATCAAAAACACGCCCCCGCTTCCAGGTCGCGAGAGTCGTCGCGCACACACACATAGATATAGACATGCATATCCGTGCTTACGTAAAATTCCATTTCCATCTCCATCTCCAATCATATTTGTCCAACTGGCACATTATTGACGTTGTTAATTATATACGCAGCAATATTAACGTACAACATCTCTTGTTTGCGCACGTCCGGACCGCTGCCACGGCCGGTCCTGACCAACCCAAACCCTCTTCATCACCCACGCGTGCTTCCCGCCCGAAACGGTCAGTGCCGCATTCATGCCCAGCCAGAGCAGACGCGACCTCTCACTGGCGCCGGCATTGAAGCGGCGTGCCGGCCGAGAGAGCGTCGCCCCCGCCGCTTCCGGGTGCACACGGCTGCTCCGCGTTCAAAGGTCGCAATAGCCAGCTACAACATGCATGTAAATAGTTCTTGAGAGTCCGTGCTACAGCTAGCTGTCCTCCCCCAACACGTCAATCTCTTCCAGTAGTGCTAGTACTCCATGGCGCGATCCATCGACAAGCAGGTGGGAAAGTTATCGTATACTTGGTTTGCGGTGAGTGGCGTGCCAAGCGACTGTGTGGGGTCGAGCCGTGGAGGAGGGTGAGACACGAACACGACAGACGTGATTGAAACGTTGGTTTTGCTCGATGGCGCGATCCAACAAAACGAAACGTTGGTTTCTCTCCGTTTCCATTTTTTCTCCAGAAAAACGGAAACTTTCCACTCCATTGTCATTCCTATTCCAAGGTTGCCCCGTTACAACATTCCATCAAATACAAAGGAAAACTAACACGCATGTTGATGCATCTCAATGATTCACAGATCATAGCCAATATTTACTTCACAACTAAAGAAAAAAGTTGTGAGAGCGTGTATGAAAGAAAAACTACTGACGGGGTATCTATGACTTAAACCCTAAACCCTAAACATGATTTAATTTCCTGGCCAGGTAGAACTTGTCGAAGGAAAGACGGCTGGCACCCTCGGATCATACGATGCTTTTGTGCAGTTCCACTAAAATTGACCTGAGCATCCCTGATGGCAAAGATATTGAAGAAGTGTGATTAGAATAATAGTACTGGCACTAGTTCATGAGACATAAACTCATCACAAGTAGAAGCCGGTAGAAGTAGAGAAAGATCGACATGGAGATGGAGCTACGGTAGTGGAGCAAGCTGTCTCCAAAAGGAAGATGGACTACCTGGGACGTCGGGCTGTAGCTAGAAGGGCGGTTGGGACGCGACATCGGCCCATACCGCGGTGACCCCCGATTGGGACGCACCGACTGTGGGTTTTCTCCCTCGCCGATGTCGACCGCGTCTACGCAGAACATTGTTCCCTTCCCCCAGCTGCGGGATCAGGCCCGTCGTTCTATGCTTGTGAAGAGAGCAACCTAAGCAAGCAGGCTTGTAGCTTAGGCTCCTGCTAGTGTATATATAGTGGTTTTCTTTTTCTCTCCATATCAACCATTTTATATTGCGTACGTGTCAGTCAAGAGCTAAATGATGGTTGCTTCTTCCGACTAACTTACTGTGTGATTTGACTGCTCCTTAGTGGCCCCTACACGTACTCCCCCTACATGTATGCAATAGTCACACGTACACATGGACGAAAAAACATGCGCGACGCCCTAATGCATGCATGTCCGAGCACACGACGGAACACACACGGTCACACTCAAGTGCTCAATCTACACGTGCATGCACACACATACTCAGTCAGGGTGAGCTAGTGACCGTATAAACACCGGAAAATATATATATTGAGCACAATGAGCGTATTATGAAGTCCACTGACCGTATTTTTACAAATATATAGTGACAGACAGTGTATTTATCTCATTAGAAATTAAGCCATATTAACCGGACAGGAGGCAGTATGGACTAGCATTACTTTGCTGTGTCCCGTCAAATTGCCGAATGAGGAGAAGGTTGCAGGACGGGAGAAGCTTGCGCGCGGTGGCTCGCAGGACAAGGAGAAACTTTTGACTAATGCAAGCTCTCCCTCGCTCAGGCGGTGGACGTGCAACAGTTAATTCGGTGTTAGATTGCCAGAAGCATACACTATACTACTAGTGCTATTATTGTTCGACTTCCTGAATAGGCGAACAGCCAAGCGCAAAGTTTACTAGTACTACTACTATAGTCTATAAAGGTACGTACTATACTAGTACTAGGAACCAGATGGAGGAGCGTCTGCACTCTTATTATAATTTTAAAATGTGATAAAGCAATCTTCAACACATTTGGTTCTCTTCGAGGGTTCTCGCATGTGATAATGGAAGTTGATTGCATGGAACACTCGCCACAATTCTCGCTTAATTCTGGCTCATATCTTGTTACAAATAGTAGTGCTCGGCCAAAATAATCAGCATGTAAACAGGTCAGCAAACTTTGTGGCGCATCTTCGTGCGAACCGTGCTTGCTGCACCTTGAATGTGGCCGAGAGCTGGCTTGATGAAACACCTCGCTTCCTACTTCTTTTTTTGCGGGGTACCTCGCTTCCTAGTGACCAGTGTCTTGGCTAATCGTCCTAAGAATGCTTATATATGAATAAAGCTCTCTCATTTACCCGCAAAAAAGATTAAGCCATATTAACCGGAAAGGAGGGAGTATGGACTAGCACTACTTTTTCGTGTGTCCCGTCAACTCGCAGAACTAGCCATAGTTATGCTCTTGTTTTGCTGCCGCGTTTATTTGCACTGGTGGCCAATTTTGACGGCCAGTGTATGTAATGTGCTGCTTTGTTCCCTATATTTGCATTGTGGCGAACTTTGATGCCCAGTGGATGTAATATGTGTAATAGCGGTAATAGGCTAGCATTAATTGCTTGCTTATTTATTTCCTTATTGTCTTGTTTAGTTCTTTGCTTGTAGTCACTGCAGTTCTTTTTCTGTTTTTTTTCTAGTGGCCACAATAGCCTATTTTTGGTAACTAGGCCAAAATAATCATGGAAACACACGGACTGTTGTAACGATGGGCCTCCTACAGGCTGTATGATCCATGGGCCTTCGTCCGGCCGTAGGATCCATCGGCCTTCTATACGGGCCTTGAAGGAAATATGCCCTAGAGGCAATAATAAAGTTATTATTTATTTCCTTATATCATGATAAATGTTTGTTATTCATGCTAGAATTGTATTAACCGGAAACATAATACATGTGTGAATACATAGACAAACAGAGTGTTACTAGTATGCCTCTACTTGACTAGCTCGTTGATCAAAGATGGTTATGTTTCCTAAAGCCATAGACATGAGTTGTCATTTGATTAACGGGATCACATCATTAGGAGAATGATGTGATTGACTTGACCCATTCCGTTAGCTTAGCACTCGATCGTTTAGTATGTTGCTATTGCTTTCTTCATGACTTATACATGTTCCTATGACTATGAGATTATGCAACTCCCGTTTACCGGAGGAACACTTTGTGTGCTACCAAACGTCACAACGTAACTGGGTGATTATAAAGGTGCTCTACAGGTGTCTCCAAAGGTACTTGTTGGGTTGGCGTATTTCAATATTAGGATTTGTCACTCCGATTGTCGGAGAGGTATCTCTAGGCCCACTCAGTAATACACATCACTATAAGCCTTGCAAGCATTATGACTAATGAGTTAGTTGTGGGATGATGTATTACGGAACGAGTAAAGAGACTTGCCGGTAACGAGATTGAACTAGGTATCGAGATACCGACGATCGAATCTCGGGCAAGTAACATACCGATGACAAAGGGAACAACGTATGTTGTTATGCGGTCTGAACAATAAAGATCTTCGTAGAATATGTGGGAACCAATATGAGCATCCAGGTTCCGCTATTGGTTATTGACCGGAGAGGTGTCTCGGTCATGTCTACATAGTTCTCGAACCCGTAGGGTCCGCACGCTTAACGTTACGATGACAGTTATATTATGAGTTTATATGTCCTCGAGTAGGTAAATGATAAAAACAGAATTTTTGATGCGGAGTGCTACTTGGCATAATTTCAATGTAATTCTTCTTAATTGTGGTATGAATATTCAGATCTGAAAGATTCAAGACAAAAGTTTAATATTGACATAAAAATAATAATACTTCAAGCATACTAACAAAGCAATTATGTCTTCTCAAAATAACATGGCCAAAAAAAATTATCCCTACAAAGTCATATAGTCTGGCTATGCGCTATCTTCACCACACAAAGTATTTAAATCATGCACAACCCCGCTGACAAGCCAAGCAATTGTTTCATACTTTTGACGTTCTCAAACTTTTTCAATCTTCACACAATACATGAGCGTGAACCATGGACATAGCACTATATGTGGAATAGAATGGTGGTTGTGGAGAAGACAAAAAGGAGAAGATAGTCACACATCAACTAGGCGTATCAATGGCCAATGGAGATGCCCATCAATGGATATCAATATGAGTGAGTAGGGATTGCCATGCAACAGATGCACTAGAGCTATAAGTATATGAAAGCTCAACAAAAGAAACTAAGTGGGTGCGCATCCAACTCGCTTGCTCACGAAGACCTGGGGCATCTTGAGGAAGCCCATCATTGGAATATACAATCCAAGTTTTATAATGAAAAATTCCCACTAGTATATGAAAGTGACAAAACGAGAGACTCTCTATCATGAAGATCATGGTGCTACTTTGAAGCACAAGTGTGGTAAAAGGATAGTAACATTGTCCCTTCTCTCTTTTTATCTCATTTCATTTTTTGGGCCTTTTCTCTTTTTTTATGGCCTCTTTTCTTATTTTTTTTAGTCCGGTGCCTCATCCCGACTTGTGGGGGAATCATAGTCTCCATCATCCTTTCCTCACTTGGGACAATGCTCTAAAAATGATGATCATCACACTTAGAACAAAATATGACTCTATATGAATGCCTGCGGCGGTGTACCGGGATATGCAATGAATCAAGAGTGACATGTATGAAAGAATTATGAACGGTGGCTTTGCCACAAATACGATGTCAACTACATGATCATGCAAAGCAATATGACAATGATGGAGCGTGTCATAATAAACAGAATGGTGGAATGTTGCATGGAAATATATCTCGGAATGGCTATGGAAATGCCATGATAGGTAGGTATGGTGGCTGTTTTGAGGAAGGTATATGGTGGGTGTATGATACCGGCGAAAAGTGCGCGGTATTAGAGAGGCTAGCAATGGTGGGAGGAAGAAAAGTGCGTATAATCCATTGACTCAACATTAGTGATAAAGAACTCACATACTTATTGCAAAAATCTACAATTTATCAAAGCAAAGTATTACGCGCATGCTCCTAGGGGGATAGATTGGTAGGAAAAGACCATCGCTCGTCCCCGACCACCACTCATAAGGAAGACAATCGATAGATAAATTATGCTCCGACTTCGTCACATAACGGTTCACCATACGTGCATGCTACGGGAATCACAAACTTTAACACAACTATTTCTCAAATTCACAACTACTCAACTAGCATGACTCTAATATCACCATCTTTATATCTCAAGACAATTATCAAGCATCAAACTTTTCTTAGCATTCATCACACTCATAAGAAAGTTTTACTAATCTTGAATACCAAGCATATTAGGATTATTTAAGCAAATTACCATGCTATATAAGACTCTCAAAATAATATAAGTGAAGCATGAGAGATCAACAGTTTCTATAAAACAAATCCACCACCGTGCTCTAAAAGATATAAGTGAAGTACTAGAGCAACACTATATAACTCAAAAGATATAAGCGAAGCACATAGAGTATTCTAAAAAATTCCAAATCATGTATGGCTCTCTCAAAAGGTGTGTACAGCAAGGATGATTGTGGTAAACTAAAAAGCAAAGACTCATATCATACAAGACGCTCCAAGCAAAACACATATCATGTGGTGAATAAAAATATAGCTCCAAGTAAAGTTACCGATGGAAGTAGACGAAACAGGGGATGCCTTCCGGGGCATCCCCAAGCTTTGGCTTTATGGTGTCCTTAGATTATCTTGGGTTTGCCATGGGCATCCCCAAGCTTAGGCTCTTGCCACTCCTTGTTCCATAATCCATCAAAATAAGCAAACAACACACAAAAAACAGAATATGTCAAAAACAGAGCAGTCTGTAGTAATCTGTAACTAACGCAAACTTCTGGAACTCCAAAACATCAGCCAAAATAGGAAGACCTAGACAATTTGTTTATTGATCAGCAGCAATTGGAATCAGTATTTTATCAGGTGATTTTGAACAATTATTTTCGTGAACAGAAAGTTTCTGGAAATTTCTGCAAGATCAAATAACTATCATCCAAGCAGATCCTAAAGGTTTAACTTGGCACAAACACTAATTAAAACATAAAAACACATCTAACCAGAGGCTAGATCAAATATTTATTCCTAAACAGAAGCAAAAAGCAAAAAAACTAAAAATAAAATTGGGTTGCCTCCCAACAAGCGCTATCGTTTAACGCCCCTAGCTAGGCATAAAAGCAAGGATAGATCTATGTATTGCCACCTTTGGTAGGCAATCCATAAGTGGCTCTCATGATAGATTCATATGGTAATTTAACTTTCTTCCTAGGGAAGTGTTCCATGCCTTTCTTTAATGGAAATTGGAATCTAATATTCCCTTCCTTCATATCAATAATTGCACCAATCATTCTAAGGAAAGGTCTACCAAGAATAATAGGACATGAAGGATTGCAATCTATATCAAGAACGATAAAATCTACGGGCACATAATTCCTATTTGTAACAATAAGAACATCATTAATTCTTCCCATAGGTTTCTTAATGGTGGAATCCGCAAGGTGCAAGTTTAGAGAGCAATCATCAAAATCACGGAAATCTAGCAAATCGCACAAAGTTTTGGGAATAGTGGAGACACTAGCACCCAAATCACATAAAGCATAGAACTCATGATCCTTAAACTTAATTTTAATAGTAGGTTCCTGCTCATCATAAAGTTTTATAGGGATGGAAACTTCCAACTCAAGCTTTTCTTCATAAGATTGCATCAAGGCATCAACGATATGTTTGGTAAAAGCTTTATTTTGACTATAAGCATGAGGAGAATTTAGCATGGATTGCAACAAGGAAATACAATCTATCAAAGAGCAGTTATCATAATTAAATTCCTTGAAATCCAAAATAGTGGGTTTATTAATATCTAGGGTTTTGATTTCTTCAATCCCACTTTTATCAATTTTAGCATCAAGATCTAAAAACTCCGAATTTTTGGAACGCCTTCTAGGTAAAGGTGAATCATATTCAGTCCCATCATTATCAAGATTCATATTGCAAAACAAAGATTTAATAGGGGACACATAAATAACTTTTAGATCTTCATCTTTATTTTCATAGAAATTAGAAGAACACGCTTTCATAAAGCAATCTCTCTTAGCACGCATCCTAGTGGTTATTTATTTGCACTCATCAATGGAAATTCTCAAGGCTTTGAGAGACTTATTGATATCATGCTTAGGAGGAATATATCTAAGTTTTAAAGAATCAACATCAAGAGAAATTCTATCAACGTTCCTAGCCAATTCATCAACTTTAAGCAATTTCTCTTCAAGCAAAGCATTGAAATTCTTTTGTGAATTCATAAAATCTTTAACACTAATCTCAAATTCAGAGGGCATCTTATTAAAATTTCCATAAGAGTTGTTGTAGGAATTACCATAATTATTAGAGGAATTGCTGGGATAAGGCCTAGGATTAAAGTTTCCTCTATACGCGTTGTTACCAAAATTATTCCTACCAACAAAATTCACATCCATAGATTCATTATTATTCTCAGTCAAAGTAGACAAAGGCATATCATTAGGATCATAAGAAACACTCTTAGTAGCAAATAATTTCATAAGTTCATCCATCTTTCCACTCAAAACATTAATTTCTTCTATCGCATGCACTTTTTTTATTAGTATATCTTTCAGTGTGCCATTGAGAATAATTAAGCATAATATTATCTATGAGTTTAGTAGCTTCTCCTAAAGTGATATCCATAAAAGTGCCACCCGCGGCCGAATCTAAAAGATTTCTAGAAGCAAAATTCAATCCGACATAAATTTTTTGTATAACCATCCACAAATTCAAACCATGAGTAGGGCAATTACATATCATTAATTTCATCCTCTCCCAAGCTTGTGCAACATGTTCATGATCAAGTTGCTTAAAATTCATAATATCATTTCTAAGAGAGATGATCTTAGCGGGAGGAAAATACTTAGAGATAAAAGCATCTTTGCACTTATTGCATGAATCAATACTATTTTTAGGCAAAGACGAAAACCAAGCTTTAGCACGATCTCTATGCAAAAAAGGAAATAGCTTCAATTTAACAATATCATTGTCCATCTTTCTTCTTTTGCATATCACACAATTCAACGAAGCTATTTAGATGAGTAGCGGCATCTTCACTAGGAAGGCCGGCGAATTGATCTTTCATGACAAGATTCAACAAAGCAGCATTGATTTCACAAGATTCGGTATTGGTAAGAGGAGCAATCGGAGTGCTAAGGAAATCATTATTGTTGGTATTGGTAAAGTCACATAATTTGGTATTATCTTGAGCCATCGTGACAAACAAGCAATCCAACACACGAGCAAGCAAAAAGCAAGCGAAAAGAGGCGAACGAAAAAGAGAGGGCGAATAAAACGGCAAGGGTGAAGTGGGGAGAGGAAAACGAGAGGCAAATGGCAAATAATGTAATGTGGGAGATAAGGGTTTGTGATGGGTACATGGTATGTTGACTTTTGCGTAGACCTCCCCGGCAACGACGCCAGAAATCTTTCTTGCTACCTCTTGAGCACTGCATTGATTTTCCCTTGAAGAGGAAAGGGTGATGCAGCAAAGTAGCGTAAGTATTTCCCTCAGTTTTTGAGAACAAATTTATCAATCGAGTAGGAGGCTACGCGCGAGTCCCTCGCACCTACACAAAACAAATAAATCCTCCCAACCAACGCGATAAGGGGTTGTCAATCCCTTCACGGCCACTTACGAGAGTGAGATCTGATAGATATGATAGGATAATATTTTTGGTATTTTTATGATAAAGATGCAAAGTAAAATAAAAGCAAAGTAAAAAGCAAAGGAAATAACTATGTGTTGGAAGATTAATATGATGAGGATAGACCTGGGGGCCATAGGTTTCACTAGTGGCTTCTCTCAAGAGCATAAGTATTTCACGGTGGATGAACAAATTACTGTTGAGCAATTGACAGAATTGAGCATAGTTATGAGAATATCTAGGTATGATCATGTATATAGGCATCATGTCCGAGACAAGTAGACCGACTCCTGCCTGCATCTACTACTATTACTCCACACATCGACCGCTATCCAGCATGCATCTAGAGTATTAAGTTCATAAGAACAGAGTAACGCCTTAAGCAAGATGACATGATGTAGAGGGATAAATTCATCCAATATGATAAAAAAACCCCATCTTGTTATCCTCGATGGCAACAATACAATACGTGCCTTGCTGCCCCTACTATCACTGGGAAAGGACACCGCAAGATCGAACCCAAAGCTAAGCACTTCTCCCATTGCAAGAAAGATCAATCTAGTAGGCCAAACCAAACTGATAATTCGAAGAGACTTGCAAAGATAACCAATCATACATAAAAGAATTCAGAAGATTGAAATATTGTTCATAGATAAACTTGATCATGAACCCACAATTCATCGGTCTCAGCAAACACACCGCAAAAGAAGATTACATCGAATAGATCTCCACAAGAAAGGGGGAGAACATTGTATTGAGATCCAAAAAGGGAGAAGAAGCCATCTAGCTACTAAATATGGACCCGAAGGTCTGAGGTAAACTACTCACACTTCATCAGAGGGGCTATCGTGTTGATGTAGAAGCCCTCCGTGATTGATGCCCCCTCCGACGGAGCTCCGGAATAGGCCCCAAGATGGGATCTCGTGGGTACAGAAGGTTGCGGCAGTGGAATTAGGTTTTTGGCTCCGTATCTGATCGTTTGGGGGTACATACGTATATATAGGAGGAAGGAGTATGTCGGTGGAGCAACAGGGGGCCCACGAGGGTGGAGGGCGCGCCCCCTACCTAGTGGCCTCCTCCTTTATTTCTTGATGTAGGGTCCAAGTCTCCTGGATCATATTCTACATGAAAATCACGTTCCCGAAGGTTTCATTCCGTTTGGACTCCGTTTGATATTCTTTTTCTGCGAAACTCTGAAATAGGCAAAAAACAGCAATTCTGGGCTGGGCCTCCGGTTAATAGGTTAGTCCCAAAATTAATATAAAAGTGAATAATAAAGCCCAATAATATCCAAAACAGTTGATAATATAGCATGGAGCAATCAAAAATTATAGATACGTTGGAGACGTATCGGGCGTGGGTAATCTAACTGTGTCGTCTGCACAGCCCTTGGGAACAGGCGAGTTTTAAGGGGAGTGGGGAGGCGCTTGATATTCACTGCCTTTATAAGGAGATAATGATTCCTTTCCTTCACCCACGCCTTCTCTCTCTCCCTGCCCATCCATTCTCGAGCTCCAGCGCCCAAATCCTCGTCTTTTCTGCCCCAAGAAAGCACTCGATCATGTCCGGATCTAGAGCGCAAGGCAAGTGGATAGCCTCCTCCGTCAAGGAGAAGGACATCACCCAGCTTTGGGAGGCCAGGTATCTGGCCAAGGAAATCGCCCACCGGCTTCCGGCCAAGGGGCAGATCGTCGCCACCCCGAAGCCCGTGAGAGGGTGGTGTTCATCCCCCACTTCATCCGCGGGTTAGGGTTCCCTCTCCACCCTTTCGTCCGCGGACTCATGTCTACTACGGGCTAGCTTTTCATGATCCGGCCCCAAATTCTTTCCTCGACATCTTGGCACTAATTGTCGTGTGCGAGGCCTTCCTCCGCATTCCACCCCACTTCAGACTTTGGCTCAAAATCTTCAACGTGAAGCCGAAGGTGGTGGATGGCCAACACGCAGAGTGCGGAGGTGCCATGGTGAGAAAGATGCCCAATGTCACATGGGCCAAAGGTACCTTTGTAGAGACCGTCAAAGGGTGGCAACAACTATGGTTCTATGTCATAGAGCCCCGCGACACCACCTGGGCCGCGGCTCTCGAATTCAAGTCCGGAGCGCCAATGCGGCTCACCTCCTGGCTAGAGAAGGGCCTGAATTGGTCTTCGCCGGACGAGCTGACAGCACTGCAAACGTGCATCCAGAGCATCGTGGACAAGAACGTCAAGCTCGTCAATGTGATCCATGTGATGCTAGTTCGCCGGGTCCTTCCATGCCAGATCCGGACTTGCCATTTATGGGAATTCAATCCGGCCGAGCACCAGACCTTGCAATGGTTCTTCGGAACTACGCATGGAGATATCCGGAAGGTGCTCTTCAAGGGAAACGAGACGTGGCCGGAGACTACCGAGGACCATGGGCACGCCCTGGCCCATCCCGCAAGTACGGTAAGTCTTTCGCGTTTCAAGGTGCATGCTTTAGTTGCTTAGTCAGGGAAGATATCTAAACCTCACTATTTATCTTTCCAGGGCTGGACAAAGAAGGCAGAGCGGATTCGGAGTCCGGCTCCGCTGCCCGAGGAACCAGAAATTCTGCTTCTGACGAAGATGCTGGTTCGGACGCCCTACCAGGCGCCCGAGAAGAAGGCCAAGGGGGTCGGGAGTGGCTCCCTCTGCAAGGGCGCTTCGGACGTGACGTCCGAAGATGCCGGGACTCACTCCTCCGCCACTGAGGACGACGACAAGGAGTCGGAAGAAAGCAACTCTCCCTGTGAGGGGGGAAGGAAGAAAAGGGCGGCCTCCACAGATCTGGAGGCAAAGGCGTCCAAGAGGGGGAAGGGCTCCCTCGTGAATAGCTCCACGTGGGACATCTACAGCAGCCCAGAGAGGCGCCCCTGAGACAAGCCCCTGGCCGAATCACGAGTACTCAAAAGACCCAGACACATTTGTGTATTCAGCCTCTTTGGTTCATAGTTTTAACGTGTTGAATCATGCACTTGTAGTCCGGCCCACGACAGCTCCCTGCGATCCTCATCAGGGGGTTCACTGGATTCAAAGGCGATGGCCAGCGAGTCACCGGCGGCGGCTTACTTCCCAAGGCCAAGGGCGATGCCGAGGTGCTGTCCCAAAGGACCTTCCCAGGCTAGGGAGAGGTTCAGGAGGCCGTCAGGGTGGCGCCAGAGGGTGACCCCTCGGTGTCTGGACACCTGGGAGAGAAAACCCCCATGGAGACTGGCGATGGGGGCCATATCCAATTTGGCCCCCAGCCGAATACCATTCTGGAGACCTACACGGCTCTGGAATCACGCAAGCAGCCTCCTTCGAAGGGAGGAGGTGCGCCTATTCTGCCGGTGACCTCTGTCCATCCAGAGGCACCGGATAATCTGCTGGAAGCGCTGCGAGGCGCTTCCATTATGGAGGAACACCGTATACTTATTGGTACGGTGGTTGAGAGGGTTCAGTCCGTTAAGAGCGGACTGACCGAAGCCTGCACCAGCCTGCTGACAGGCTTTGAGGTAAGCGACACAAAAAAGAAAGTCACAGTATAGACAGTAGCCCCTGAGTGTCAAGACCCCGATCCTAAGTCACACCGATCTAGCATGTAACACATCATATCACTTTGCGGCCTCACGCACGGTATTCCCACGGGTGCCACCTTACCTGGCCCGGGACCGTTTGCGCCTTTTGGCTCACGTATATGATAGTGTCGCTATCATCCATATGACAGAGAACCCGGGCCGAGAGTGGCACTAACTTACAGGGACATGCATACATGACCCAGCAACGAACGTGTCGGTCATCAACGAGTGAATTCGGGCTGTAGCAGGCTAACAGGACTCCGAAAGACACCGCGTGACATTTCCCCGAAGGGACAGACACAGGATCGAAGAAGGACACATGCCGGCCAGTCTAAGTGTTCCGGAGCAGTAGCAACTGGGCTAACAGGACTCTGGTAAACCGGGCTGTAGCAGACTACCATGGCTCAGTGGAAGCACTATACTACATTTCCCCATAAGAGAGGCTACCAAGGATAGAAAACTAGGTTGTTGGATCCCACACATACCAAGCATTTCAATCATACACACAATATGCTCCATATGTGCAAATACATCATGGCATCACAACAAGACTCTACGACTCAGAGTATTTATTCATTAGGCTCCGAGGAGCCAAGTATTACAAACATGGGTCTCATGACCCAACATACAGAGCATACAGGCAACAAGCACATGCGGAAGCCTAACTTGTCTGAGTACAGACAACTACGAATGAAAAAGGCTGAGAAGCCTGACTTTCTACAAGATCCTGCTGAGGGCACAAGATCGTAACTGAGGTAACAAGCTAAACGTCGAAGTCCACGCGGAACTACTAGCGAGACTGAAGTCTCTGTGCAAAAAACATAAATTAAGCAAACGTGAGTACAAATGTACCCAACAAGACTTAAATCAGAACTAAGTACATATGCATCGGTATCAACAAAGGGGGTGGTGGAGTTTAACTCCAGCAAGCCAGCTTTGACTCGGTGGCTATGCTAAACAACGACTGCAAGTAACTCTTTTGAGGTAGCGCACACGAGTCCACATATTCACCATATCAATACACTACTATGGATTCGCACCCGTCTACCTACGAGAACGCCATCCATGCACTCACGCTTATCTTGCGCATTTTAGAGTATCCACTTTCACTTGTCTATGAACTGTTATAGGCAACCCAGAAGTCCTTTACCGTGGACACGGCTATTCGAATAGATGATGTTAACCCTGCAGGGGTGTAGTTCTTCACACACGCTTTCACCACTTACCGTCGGTTACATGACATGTACTCGACAACCTTCAAGCGGAAGCCCAACGAGGGTGTCGGCCACGGCCTACCTAAACACTCAAGTCTCTAGTCCAGGTTTATCGCCTATTCAGGTTCCATCCGCAGGGAGTCCGGCCGAGCTTTCCACATACGGCCCCGAACGATGTGTGCAGGGTTCCGCGACACCAAACGGGCGCCCGGCATACCCGGCCATGTGCCTACCGCATCACAGCCCACCCCTCGGGTCAGCGCTGCGCACGGCCTCCAGCATACTACAAACACCAGGAACTACTTGCAACACTTGGACAGAGGACAAGGGTGGTTAAGAAGCCGAGAGAGTCAATTAAGGATCCCAATGTGTGGTAGTAGCTGTTCATGGATCACAAATTATATGTCAGTTCTTGAGGACGGTTTCAATGAGACAACCCACCATGTACTCCTACATGGCCTCTCACCGCTACCTTTACCAAATCGTGTTCACACACTTAGCTCTCAACAGTAGGACATGTTCACTACATTCCAATTCATCCCCGATGAATCGGACCTGAGTCAACTCTAAGCAGTAGCAGGCATGACAAACAAGCATGAATGAGTAGGCACATCAGGGCTCAAACAACTCCTACTCATGCTAGTGGGTTTCATCTATTTACTGTGGCAATGACAGATCATGCAGAGGAAAGGGGTTCAACTACCGCAGCATGTAACAGATGAATCGTTGTTGTCCTAATGCAGTAAAAGAGAGCAGGAGCGAGAGAGTGGGATTGTATCGGAATGAACAAGGGATTTTTCTTGCCTGGCACTTCTGAAGATAGTATAGTTCTTCATCGGTGTCATCGATCTCATCGCCGGAACAACATCTACTGAAGGGGGACAATTACCGGCAATAGAGAGGAAACACAATCAATGCAATGCAACAATATGATGCATTAATGTGACATGGCAATATGCTATGATTTGAGCTAATGCAGCTAGCAATGATTTAAATGGAGTTGGTTTGAACAGTAGATTCAAATTTGAACTCCACATGAGGCATTTCAAATACCATTAATTCAAATTGTCATATACAGTGGCTGTAAGTTGTTCAAACATGCATGAGAATGCCATAAACAGATTCTTCATATTTTTCTGATAATTTTTCATATATAAAATATCTCATTTGGAGTTACGGTTTATTTTCTATGATTTCTAGAAGTTTAAACAATTTCCTGGATTTTATCATTCATTTCTGAAATATAAAATCGCCAGAAAATTATTATGAGGTCAGCATGACGTAAGCCTGGCGTCAGTAGGTTAACTGGGCTGCCCCTGGTCAAACCTGACCAGTGGGGGCCACTGGTCAGTGACTAACCTAACTAACCAAGTTAATTAACATTAATCTAATCCTAACCTAGGTTAGTTAAGGGCCTGGGGCCACATGTCAGTGACACAGAGTTAGATAGCAAGGTGATTAACCTCTAACGGTGGTGATTAGCACTAATTAAAACTTAAACTAATTCAGTTAGGGGCCGGCCCCACATGTCATTGACTCAGGTGGGGTCCAGCCGGGGTCAAAGTGGGTCAAACCCACCGGCAACTTGATGCCGGCAAGGCCAGAAACGGCGGAGGGCTCGAGATTGCTCCTCTGGCGTCGAAAGGAGCGACTGAGAGCATCTACGTGGAGGTGGAGAACGCGCGCATCCAACGGTGCAAGCAGCACCTGCTGGGGCGGCCAGAAATGACGATGGCGTCGAGGTCAGCGGCGATCGGAGCTCGGGCGTCGATGGATTCGTCGCTACGGTGAGCAAGGCGTGCGTTGCTTGGCATCTACGGCGGCTGCACGTGCTAACAAGGCTGTTGGGCATGCTAGCATGAACAAAGGTTCACCGGACTGACACTGGCGACGAGCTCGGGCGGAGGTGAGCTTCGGCCTCGATGAACACGACGGCTACGGTGTGCAAAAGGACGCGGCGTTAGGGGGAAAATGACCGGAGGCTCACAACGCGTCGATTGAAGTACTCGTCGGGATCGGGGAAGGCCTGCAGACGATGGAGCGACAACGGGGATCGCCGGATCCTGCGGAAGAAGACAGCGGCGTTCAGGATGAAGCACGGCTTCCCGACCCGCGCGGCTCGGCGAGGAGGAGTAGGGCGACGGGGCGGTTCTTTTAGACACGACGGAGAGACTGGGCAGTGGCTCTGGCCGCAGCGAACGGTGTAGGTGGCGGTGGGCATGCTCGCCCATGGGGAGGGAAAGCAGAGGACCGAGGGGGAGAGAGAACCAGAGAGCGAGAGAGGGGCAGAGAGGTGTGTGGCATCTCCAGGGCGACGTCGGGGAGGCGACAGCAAGCAGGAGGTGGCGCGCGCGTGCTGGCGCGCGTCGGGCACACGCCCTCCTGCCTACTGCAGGAGGTTGAAGACGCTAGCAGCTGCGGTGGGCTAGGCCGCTGGAGTTGGGCCAGGTGGGCTGCCAGGTGAGCGCCAGGTACTCTCTCTCTCTCTCTCCTTTATTTCTGTTTTTCTATTTATTTTTCTCTGTTTTGATTTAGCTTGAAAACTAAACCATTTGATAAAATGCTGAAAATAATTGTGGGCACTTGTGAAATTATTTACAACAGCCCTCAACTACTTCTAGAATTTTTTGGACATGTAAATAATATTTATAGTATTTAAATGTCCAAATTCAAATACTTGTGAAATAATTAAATAACCAAGAGTGTCCTAGAAAAATGTGAACCATTTTTGTCAGAGGTTCTAGACCAAGGCAAAGATGATGAACATTTTTGAAGGGCATTTCAGGTTCATTGAAGAAGTATTTTAGTAACCCTAGTTGGATTAAGTGGTGCTGGGGGTTTCTACCATCCCCATTTCAACTTTAATTGAAACTTAAACATGATGCAACACAAGATGCTAGCACTAAGCAGTACCAGAACTAGGGATGTGACAAATCACCCCCACTAAACAAGAATCTCGTCCCGTTATTCAAGCGCAGGGTAAAAAGGAAGAGGGGACTCGTACTATAACAATCTTCACGATCCAACTGTCCTCGTCGAAGATATTGATTCATTGCATCATCTTGAACTTGACAACCTTTCTTTCGAGATCTTCACCCAACACGAGGACAGAAGAGGAAGATAACTCTACAGGGATGGATCATCTTAATGATCACAGGATCAACACACGGAACGAGACGTAGAAACATCTCTTGAGCTGAGGGACAATACACATACGAGGAGCGATGGAAAGAAGCAGGTGATGAAGGTTCAGATTTGTAGGCAACAATTCCATGCTTAGAAGATGGTGGATGGTTTCAAAATAGCGAGGAGATAATCGCCATGATTCCATAATGGGACACCTTGGGGGTGACTCATAGAAATATTCCCTTGAGTGGCAAAAAGTTTGATATAGAAATCACTGAAACTCTCTAAACCAGCCCAAGGAAAATCACAAATGACCGTTTGAAGGAGTTTGGGAGAACGGCACACTCGGGCTAGAATGGATGATGTGGACTACCTTGTTGAAGACAACGCAATGGATGATTTTTGCTTATCATAGGAAATGGATGGGACTCATGGTAAGTCCACTTTTAAAGATGATCCTGGACAGCAACTGCTGAGAAGGGCAGCCCATGGAAAATTGGCATGATGGGGTGCAAGCTGGGAACAAAATGCAAATGTTGGGAATGTTCCAACCATCATATCTGCCTGAGATTCAGATCTGGTTAGAAACGGGATACTTCAGACTCACATGTCTGAAAAGAAGGGTTGCAACACAAATCGACGAGATAACGTTGCGAGGCTCTCGGGAGGTGATCTACGATAGCAAGCTTCAAAACATAAGCTGGTTCTGCTACATACATGTGAACACGTTGTCCCAAACAAGCATGACCACATAGTAGTCTTACAATGAAACACTACCGAGTTCTGATTGGGAACCATCATTGCGGAGAGCGAAGTCCTGCGCATGTACATGTGGGTCCTTAAGGATTAGCACTTAAGAACTTCTTTTCCTTGAACAAATCAATCAGTGGCTTGGTGTGCTAGGGAGTCATATAGAATGAGGGTTGCAGTCTCCAGACCACAGAATACTTCGCACGTATGCATGACTGACTTGGGATGATTCCAGAGGAAGCGAAACAAACTTTCTCAAATTCACGGCGGCAACTTGCATCATATGTACGTGAATTAGAGGAAGTCACTTCTTCCATCAAAACATAAACTTCATGAGCTAGCACGAAGAAAATGCTTTCAAAAGTTTCCAACGCTAACTTAGATGTTCAACATGAATCATGGACAAGATGAAGATGTTGTCAATGGGCTCAACAACAAACCATCCAGGCTTCCATATAGATGGAATTCCACAATTAAGTGAAAACGGTGATAGCATTGGTCAAACCAAAGGATGTAATGGTGTATGCCCGAGGGATCAACCACGAGTAAGACAACATTACGAACATCATTGGTTCTGATTTGATTTGAGGATAGCCCACACTCAAATCAAAGTTTGGACAAGACAATAGATCCAATAATTGATCACGAGGACCAATCAATGAAGATATCATCTTTCTTCAACACACACACACAAAGATATCCCTTAACATGAACTAAGTCAGACAAGCTTTTATCTTCCAACTCTCCAAGTTGTTGTTTGGCTAAACCAACTAGCTCAGAGGTATCCAACACAGATTCTTGGAGAAAGAGTGGCTTATTGGAAAACCAACTTGATCACGAACTCAACATATCGATCATGGGACGACCTGGTAATACTTCCGTGAAGATATCCGGAAAATCACGAACCACCGATATGTCTCTAAGCTTGAGAACAATCTTGCTTTCAAGGCAAAACGATGTGATCAAATAAACAAGGGGTTGACACAATCCTAACTCAATGATCGAGGAGTGCACCAGAAATATGGACTAGGTAGCATGATCAATCTTAGGATGATGGTTCAGAACCAACACGCTAAGAATGGAATTATCGTCCATTAACTACCAAGCAACACAGTTGCTAGGAGTATTGATTTCACACATCACAGTTCACTTGTCGGCATTCCGGTTATGATAACGCGGGAACCGAGGAATGAACAATGATGGCAAGAAGTATCATTGCGTCAAGATTTCATAAGAGGGAGTGCAATTCTCACGATACTCTTCTTATGAAAGAGGGTGATACTCTGATGTAGAACAGAACAAAAGCTAGATTGGCATTTTGATCCGCAGGATACAACTACTTTGACCCAATCCTGGATATGGATGGGCACTCGAGTTTGTTTCTCCTAGCCATTCCGGAATAGAATGACTTGACGGACCACAAGAATAATAGGCATCGATGAACACGAATGCACAACTACTCCTAACTATCAACTGATACATGAGGGCCAGAATACAACTAAAGAGGGACAACTCAAAGGAACATACGATTTTCTGAGTTGTGGGTGCATAGATTAGCATGTTGAACGAGTTCAACATATTTCTTCCGGATAACCCATGCAGAAGGGAAGAACTGGCAGAGTCACAACATAGAATCGAGAACTCATCAAGAGCACTCTGGCTGTGATCTTTCGGTTCAACGGGGAACTTCTGCCATAAGTAGTTCATGGTATTTGGAAGAGGAAAATACCAGGAACTGGAGGACTATCGCAAAGGTTACTAATATCCTATAGGAACTAGCAAACACTACCAACATGAGGTAAGTGGAGTGAATCTTGGGTTCAAGAACCCAGGAATGGAATACCTACTAACTAAATAACATCACGGGATGCTTTCGAGAACGATGGCCAGAATCATCACACCGGGAACACAAAACATGGCTAGATTACTAGGTGATCCTCTAAGACACGTAGGGTCATAGTAATAGCTCCAACATATATGTCGAGGCAACAGAGTGCCTCAACTCACCGATTAGTGTGGTTAAACTGGCCCAAAGGAACATCGGGAACGAAAAGAAAGGATTTGCAAATGCATCAGACTATTTAGAAACCTGGGATGACTCGGACAGCATAACAGCTGTAAATGCTCAAAAAGATTTGAGACATCCTGCAATATGGTGGCATAACCACTCAACATCATCATATCAAGGTTCTGAGACCAACTGTTAACACACAGAAGTACTAATAACTGAACAGAGGCTTGAATCCATCATTCCTATAAGTCTATGGATTAGTAACACGTGATCCTGATAGGAAGAAGAGAAAGCCTAGTTCCTTAACCCCGTAGGAAAGATAAGATGACTCGGATCAGGAGGGCATAAGGTAAAGGAGTAAAAAGAGCCTTACGTTCCCTTCCACAATCAATTCCCTTATATAACTAAATAATCTCTAGACTCAACTTCGACCAGTTTGGCTTGGTAATCCTACAGGCAGTCAGGCTCTGCTACCAAAGCTGTCAGGACCCCGATCCTATGTCACACCGATCTTGCATGTAACACATCATATCGCTTTGCGGCCTCACGCACAATATTCCCACGGGTGCCACCTTACCTGGCCCGGGACCGTTTGCCCTGTTGGCTCACGTATATGATAGTGTCGCCAGCATCCATATGACAGAGAACCCGGGCCGACATGACTAGTCGTGAACCCAAAGTGGCACTAACTTACAGGGACAGGCATACATGACCCAGCAACGAACGTGTCGGTCATCAGCGAGTGAATTCGGGCTATAGCAGGCTAACAGGACTCCGAAAGACACCGCGTGACATTTCCCCGAAGGGACAGATACATGATCGAAGAAGGACACATGCCGGCCAGTCTAAGTGTTCCAGAGCAGTAGCAACTGGGTAACAGGACTCCGGTAAACCGGGCTGTATCAGACTACCATGGCTCAGTGGAAGCACTAGAATACATTTCCCCATAAGAGAGGCTACCAAGGATAGAAAACTAGGTTGTCGGATCCCACACATACGAAGCATTTCAATCATACACACAATATGCTCGATATGTGCAAATACAACATGGCATCACAACAAGACTCTACGACTCTGAGTATTTATTCATTAGGCTCCGAGGAGCCTAGTATTACAAACATGGGTCTCATGACCCTACATACAGAGCATACATGCAACAAGCACATGCAGAAGCTTAACTTGTCTGAGTACAAACAACTACGAATGAAAAAGGCTGAGAAGCCTGACTATTTACAAGATCCTGCTGAGGGCACAAGATCGTAGCTGAGGTAACAAGCTAAACGTCGAAGTCCACGCGGAACTACTAGCGAGACTGAAGTCTCTCTGCAAAAAACATAAATTAAGCAAACGTGAGTACAAATGTACCCAGCAAGACTTACATCAGAACTAACTACATATGCATTGGTATCAACAAAGGGGGTGGTGGAGTTTAACTCCAGCAAGCCAGCTTTGACTCGGTGGCTATCCTAAACTACGACTGCAAGTAACTCTTTTGAGGTAGCGCACATGAGTCCACATATTCACCATATCAATACACCACTATGGATTCGCTCCCGTCTCCCTACGAGAACGCCATCCATAGCACTCACGCTTATCTTGCGCATTTTAGAGTATCCACTTTCACTTGTCTATGCACTGTTATAGGCAACCCAGAAGTACTTTACCGTGGACACGGCTATTCGAATAGATGATGTTAAACCTGCAGGGGTGTACTTCTTCACACACGCTGTCACCACTTACCGCCGTTTACATGACATGTACTCGGTAACCTTCAAGCGGAAGCCCAACGAGGGTGTCGGCCACGGCCTACCTAAACACTCAAGTCTCTAGTCCAGGTTTGTCGCCTATTCAGGTTCCATCTGGAGGGAGTCCGGCTGAGGTTTCCACATACGGCCCCGAATGATGTGTACAGGGTTCCGCGACACCAAACGGGCGCCCGGCATACCCGGCCACGTGCCTACCGCATCACAGCCCACCCCTCGGGTCAGCGCTGCACACGGCCTCCAGCATACTACAAACACCAGAAACTACTTGCAACTCCAGGACAGAGGACAAGGGTGGTTAAGAAGCTGAGAGAGTCAATTAAGGATCCCAATGTGTGGTAGTAGTTGTTCATGGATCACAAACACAGAAGTCAGTTCCTAAGGACGGTTTCAGTGAGACAACCCACCATGTACTCCTACATGGCCTCTCACCGCTACCTTTACCAAATTGTGTTCACACACTTAGCTCTCAACAGTAGGACATGTTCACCACATTCCAATTCATCCCCGATGAATCGGACCTGACTCAAGTCTAAGTAGTAGTAGGCATGACAAACAAGCATGAATGAGTAGGCACATCAGGGCTCAAACAACTCCTACTCATGCTAGTGGGTTTCATCTATTTACTGTGGCAATGACATATCATGCAGGGGGAAGGGGTTCAACTACCGCATCATGTAACAGATGAATCGTTGTTGTCCTAATGCAGTAAAAGAGAGTAGGAGCGAGAGAGTAAGATTGTATCAGAATGAACAAGGGAGTTTTGCTTGCCTGTCACTTCTGAAGATAGTATAGTTCTTCATCCGTGTCATCGATCTCATCGCCGGAACAACATCTACTGAAGGGGGACAATTACCGGCAACAGAGAGGAAACACAATCAATGAAATGCAACAATATGATGCATTAATGTGACATGGCAATGTGCTATGATTTGAGCTAATGCAGCTAGCAATGATTTAAATGGAGTTGGTTTGAACAGTAGATTCAAATTTGAACTCCACATGAGGCATTTCAAATACCATTAATTCAAATTGTCATATACAGTGGCTGTAAGTTGTTCAAACATGCATGAGAATGCCATAAACAGATTCTTCATATTTTTCTGATATTTTTTCATATATAAATTATCTCATTTGGAGTTACGGTTTATTTTCTATGATTTTTAGAAGTTTAAACAATTTCCTGGATTTTATAATTCATTTCTGAAATATAAAATCGCCAGAAAATTATTATGGGGTCAGCATGACATAAGCCTGGCGTCAGTAGGTCAACTGGGCTGCCCCTGGTCAAACCTGACCAGTGGGGGCCACTGGTCAGTGACTAACCTAACTAACCAAGTTAATTAACATTAATCTAATCCCAATCTAGGTTAGTTAAGGGCCTGGGGCCACATGTCAGTGACATAGAGTTAGATAGTGAGGAGATTAACCCCTAACAGTGGTGATTAGCACTAATTTAAACTTTAACTAATTCAGTTAGGGGCCAGCCCCACATGTCATTGACTCGGGTGGGGTCGAGCCAGGGTCGAAGTGGGTTAAACCCACCGGCGATTTGACACCGGTGAGGCCAGAAATGGCGGAGGGCTTGGGATTGCTCCTCCGACGTCGAAAGGAGCGGCGGAGAGCATCTACACAGAGCTGGAGAACGCGCGCATCCAACGGTGCAAGCAACACCTGCTGGGGCGGCCGGAAACGATGACGGCGTCGAGGTCAGCGGCGACCGGAGCTCGGGCGTCGACGGATTCGTCGCTACGGTGAGCAAGGCGTGCGTTGCTTGGCATCTACGGTGGCTGCACATGCTAACAAGGCTGTTGGGCATGCTAGCATGACTAAAGGGTCACCGGGCTGACGCCGGCGACGAGCTCGGGCGGAGGTGAGCTTCGGCCTCGATGAACACGACGGCTACGGTGTGCAAAAGGACGCGGCGTTAGGGGGAAAATGACCGGAGGCTCACAACGCGTCGATTGAAGTACTCATCGGGCTCGGGGAAGGCCTGCAGACGACGGAGCGACGACGGGGATCGTCGGATCCCGCGGAAGAAGACGGCGGCGTTCTGGATGAAGCGTGGCTTCCCGACCCGCGCGGCTCGGCGAGGAGGAGTAGGGCGACGGGGCGGTTCTTTTAGGCACGACGGAGAGGCGGGCAGTGGCTTTGGCCGCAGTGAACGGTGTCGGTGGCGGTGGGCATGCTCGGCCATGGGGAGGGAAAGCAAAGGAGCGAGGGGGAGAGAGCACCAGAGAGCGAGAGAGGGGCGGAGAGGTGCGTGGCATCTCCAGGGCGACGTCGCGGAGGCGACAGCAAGCAGGAGGTGGTGCGCGCGTGCTGGCGCGCGTCGGGCACACGCCCTCCTGCCTACTGGCAGGAAGTTGAAGATGGTGGCGGCTGCGGTGGGCTGGGCCGCTGGAGTTGGGCCAGGTGGGCTACCAGGTGAGCGCGAGGTACTTTCTCTCTCTCTCTCTCTCTCTCTCCTTTATTTCTGTTTTTCTATTTATTTTTCTCTCTTTTGATTTAGCTTGAAAACGAAACCATTTGATAAAATGCTGAAAATAATTGTGGGCACTTGTGAAATTATTTACAACAGCCCTCAAATACTTCCAGAATTATTTGGACATGTAAATAATATTTATAGTATTTAAATGTCCAAATTCAAATACTTATGAATTAATTAAATAACCCAGAGTGTCCTAGAAAAATGTGAACCATTTTTGTCAGAGATTCTAGACCAAGGCAAAGATGATGAACATTTTTGAAGGGCGTTTCAGGTTCATTGAAGAAGTATTTTAGTAACCCTAGTTGGATTAAGTGGTGCTGGGGGTTTCTGCCATCCCCATTTCAACTTTAATTGAAACTTAAACATGATGCAACACAAGATGCTAGCTCTAAGCATTACCAGAACTGGGGATGTGACACTGAGACACTGTCCGGTGTTCGAAAAGAAAGGCCGGATAGAGGATCAAGTAATTTTTGGAGGAAACTAGCTAAATATGCCTTATGTGAATAAGCAGGCGTCGTTGCTGGCCACAACCTCTCATGCTGCTGAGGTCTCCGGACTAAAGCAGAGTCTGGAGCGGGTCGAGGAAGAGATTGGCCGTGTAAAAAGCAGCTAGAGGACAAGCAAGGTATGTGATGACCTTGTGTATATCCGGAAAAGGATGAATGACTTGTGATGACCATAGTGCCCAGATATTTGTAGGAGCGGCTACTGAGGTGGAAACCCTCAAGAAAGCGCTGGCTGAGGCCAAAAAGAAAGCGGCAAAGGAGCAAGCCGCCCATGAAAAACATGAGGCCAGGGTTGGTGAGGTCCAGCAGGAGCTCCAGGACGCCGTCAAGAAATGCGAGTCCTTGGAGCGCAACATTGCGGATCAGGGGACCGAACTCGCCAAGGCTCGCCAGAGCGCACAAGAGGCCCGGGTTGAAGCGCAGGGCACCCTCCAGGAAATCAAGGAGGCCAAGAAAATCGCGGCGGGTAAGGCTTTTATTATGCAAAGCAAGTATGTGAAGAAGAGGTATCTCTTACTAACCCGGATTTGGTGTTCTCCAGGGGCGTTTGCGGATCTGCCGTGCAGTGTTTCTGACGCTGCCGAATTCTTCCGGGCAAAGAGGGGAGCTCGACGGAGAAGCTGTTCTGGTCGCAATACCTTGCGCCAGAACATCCGGTGCCCTTTTGCGATCAACTAAAACAGCTGGTCGAACTGCATTGGGTGGCCGAACTGGCCATGAAGGATTTAATAATCTGGCTGTGGCCTGCCGAAGCTATACCTAGCAGCTACTTCGGGCTCGTGAAGCGGCTGGTCGGTGCCTTCCCCTGGCTTGACGCCATCAAGCGGTTGGTCTGTATCGAAGGTGTGCAGATGGCCTTCGCCCGTGTCAAGGTGCAGTGGGTGAAGATGAATGCCATCAAACTCGTGACCGAGGGACCGCCCGAGGGCCAGGAGCACCGCACGTCCGAGCGATATTTTAGCGATGCCCTGGAGGGATCCCGCATTGTAGCGGAGCAATGTAAGAAAGATGTAATCTTTGAATGAATACATTTATGTTATCTCGCCCTGTATTATGAAACAAAGTCGATTGTGTGATATGATTCTTGTTACTATTAAAATGTTACCTCCTGTGCGGCATGTTTATGAAATCTGAGAGTTGGCCATTCATCGGCTTCAGCCCCCACGTAGGTAGTACGGGGGTGTTCGGGATGGAATCTAAACACTTGATCCAATTGTTTGGTCCTTGAAGGAGGTGTTTAGCGCAACGAACCAGGCAAATGGACTATGTGGCTTTATCACCCTCACTTAGCCATAGGAGTTTGACAATGAAAATTTAGGCGCAGCCCCTAGTATTTTGAACTAGGGTGCTGTAAACACCTGATCGGGTAAGAACCGATTCATCGCTTAATGCGGAAAAAATCGCTAAAAATTTGAAACCTCCGAAGAGCTGACCGGCTCACACCGCATCATGACAGTCAGTTTTCGGCTTTCTCTACTGAGGTGGTCATCCGGATAAACCAGGACACAATCGCAGTAGTTCTCCCTTTATTACCCTAACCAATATAGCGGAACATAAGGTAGTAAGCACAAGAGCCGGGCAACCCAACTATTGACCAAATACATGATTCGGAGCCAATGCATATAATGCTAAATTCGGGGTGCCGAACTATACTGTAAAAAGTGTTCGGACTTTGTTGCCGTATTATGGGGCGCAATGAAGCCCCTGGCAGATTAAAGCGTACCAAAATGTACGGGTGCAATTTGATAAGAATATCAAAAAAGAGAGGTAGCAAGCTAGTGCCGCAGAAGTTGGGCCGCAAACTGTTTCCATTATAGTTTGATTAATACGTCAGAGTGTATTTGTACAAGTAGTGCAATAAGCAACAGGGCTATTTAACATGCCACAACCAAGGGAGAGCTGCGTGCGGGTTCTGAAAACAGGTAGAGTGATCGTTAAAGAGACCACCTAGGAATTCCCTTATACGTCAGTGCTTCTTGCCATCTTGGTGTATCTATCCTTTCGAAAGGACCGGGGATTAGG
This sequence comes from Triticum aestivum, assembly GCF_018294505.1. Taxonomy (NCBI): domain Eukaryota; kingdom Viridiplantae; phylum Streptophyta; class Magnoliopsida; order Poales; family Poaceae; genus Triticum; species Triticum aestivum. The sequence continues at coordinate 286,189,133 of NC_057805.1, forward strand.
TCGTCAGAAAAAGCCTGTGGAAAAGAAACCTGAAAAGGATAAAAAAGAAAAAGTGAAAGTATGTGTGTCCAGGGAGGGGTCGAGCCGTATTATGGATCACAATCTGGTTAAGCCTCCGTCTATGTCCATGGTATTTTGAGTGCGTAGTTATGTACGTGCGGTACGAACGCCGCCGCTTGTTCAGGACTGGGACGGAGGACGAATTGCTAGTCCAGCTCTTGATGAGTTGGGCTGTCCTGCTGCAGAGAAGGCCGCTCTGTACTTTTGCTGCTAAAGCAGCGGTGCACTCCTCGGTATGGAGGGAGCGTTCCGTGTTTCCATTGACTGTTATGACGCCGCGTGGTTTGGGCAACTTGAGCTTGAGATAAGCATAGTGTGGCACTGCGTTGAATCGAGCAAATGCAATTCGCCCCAGCAGTGCGTGCTAGCCGCTGCGGAAGGGCACGATATCAAAGATCAATTCTTCTCTTCGGAAGTTTTTCGGGGATCCGAAGACAACCTCTAGTGTGATTGAGCCAATACAGCGGGCCTCTACACCTGGTATGACTCCTTTAAAGGTAGTCTTTGTGGGCTTGATCCTCGAGGGATTAATGCCCATTTTGCGCACTATATCCTGATAGAGCAGGTTCAGGCTGCTGCCACCATCCATGAGGACTCGCGTGAGATGGAATCCATCAATGATTGGGTCAAGGACCAGTGCGGCTGAACCGCCGTGACGGATACTGGTCGGATGGTCCCTGCGGTCAAAAGTGAACGGACAGGAAGACCATGGGTTGAACTTTCGGGCGACTGGCTCCATCGCGTAGACGTCCCTAAGCGCGCGTTTGCGCTCCCTCTTGGGGATATGTGTAGCGTATATCATGTTAACTGTTTTAACTTGGGGGGGGACTTCTTCTGTCCCCCTGTGTTCTTTGGATGGGACTCCTCCTCATCGTCCTCGCTTTGCGACCCTTCTCCTTGTTTTTGGCATTTAATTTGCCGGCCTGTTTAAAAACCCAACAGTCTCTGTTGGTGTGATTGGCTGGTTTGTCTGGGGTGCCATGGATCTGGCATGGACGATCGTGTATGTGGTCCAAGCTGGATGGGCCCGGATTGTTTCTTTTATATGGCTTATTCCGCTGGCCGGACTTGGAGCCACTGAATCCGTCGCTGACTGCCATGTCATCGGTATTGTCACTATTGCTTCGATGCTTGTGCCTGTTGCATCCGGGCTCGCCGTTGCTGTTTTTGGTCTCAGAGGTGCCAGCTTCGCTTGCAGTATTATTGCTGTGGGCTATCCAACTATCCTCGCCCGCACAAAAACGGGTCATGAGTGCCGTGAGGGCTGCCACGGACTTCGGCTTTTCTTGCCCGAGGTGACGGGTGAGCCATTCGTCACGGATGCTATGCTTAAATGCCGCTAGGGCTTCGGCATCCGGACAGTCCGACGATCTGGTTCTTTTTAGTTAGGAACCTGGTCCAGAATTTCCTGGCTGACTCTCCGGGGTGTTGAACTATGTGACTTAAGTCATCGGCATCTGGAGGTCGTATGTATGTACCTTGGAAGTTGTCACGGAAGGCGTCTTCCAAGTCCTCCCAGCTACCAATAGAGTTTTCAGGCAAACTGTTTAACCAGTGCCGAGCTGGCCCTTTGAGTTTTAGTGGGAGGTATTTGATGGCGTGAAGGTCATCACCGCGGGCCATATGAATATGGAGAAGAAAATCCTCAATCTATACCGCGGGATCTGTTGTTCCATCATATGATTCGATATTCACTGGTTTAAACCCTTCTGGGAATTCATGCTCCATTACTTTGTCAGTGAAACAAAGGGGGTGTGCGGCGCCTCTGTATCGAGCCAAGTCGCGACATAGTTCGGATGTAGTCTGTCTATGATTTTCGGCCCGGGCATGGTTATGTTTGTCATGTCTGGCAAAATGGCCGTCGTCGCGCGTCGGGGCACGCCCCTGCAATCCGTAGATCGATCTGGCCTGACTTGTTTTGTTCTTTAGGTCATGCCGCAGGTCATATGTATAACCTCGAGCTGTTTTATCTCTGCCTCTATGGTAAGGTAGGACGGGCTGGTGTTCAGCTTCAGGTACCGCTTTATCCTGGCCACGTGGTGGTCGGTCAGCGGCATTACGCACTGATGGTACGGGCTCCAACGCCTCGCCATCGAATTGAGGTAACAATTTGCGCTTTGGGTAAGTTTTAGTTGGCGATCGAGGCCATGTTCCTCGGCTGCAAGGACACTAGTCCATCTGTCGTTGAGCAGGTCTTGATCAGCTTGAAGCTGCTGCTGCTTCTTTTTCAGGCTCCTCGCAGTGGCTATTAGCCGGCGCTTAAAGCGCTCCTGCTCGAGAGGTTCCTCAGGCACGATGAAATCCTCGTTGCCGAGGCTCACCTCATCCTCGGAGAGTGGAAGATAATTACTGTCCTCCGAGTCTTTGTTTACGGCCTGTTTATCAGGGCTGACTCGCCCGTCCTCCCGTTCATCTTGTTCGGAGGTTGGCTCAGTGGGGTATTCCTTATCTTCGGCATCGTCCGGAGGTATTGTTTTCTCTTGTGCCGGTATCGCTGTCTTTTCCACGGCGTGACTTTGCTGCGCCGCTGACGTCGTTGTTTTGGCTGTATATCAGGAGGTTTATCCTCGACTGGATCCTTCTTGTTATCGCCATTGTTCTCTTTAGGTGTATCCACCATGTACACGTCGTACGAAGAAGTGGCCGTCCAGTGCCCGGTGAATGGCGGATTTTGGCCCTACTCCTCTTCGGCATCGCCGTCCATACCGTCGATGTCTTCGGAGCCGTAGTCGAGCGTGTCGGTTAAGTCTTCGATAGTGGCTATGAAGTGGGCGGTGGGTGGGGAGCGAAATTCTCCATCATCAGCCTCCAGTTCGAACTGGATATAGTTCGGCTGTGAGTCCCCCGCTAAGGAGAGTGTTTTTAATGAATTTAGCACAGCGCCTAAAGGTGAGTGCCGGAAGATGTCCGCGGAGCAGAATTCGACGATTGATGTCCGATCAAGCTCGACGTATGCGGACGCACGTGGTTCGAAACCTGTAGCCGGAAATGGGTCCGAGGCTCCGGTGGCGCAGATTCCGCCCGAGGTTGGGTCTCTGTGCGGCTCCAGCGCCGCTGAGTCTGCGGCTTCCGTGGCGGGGTTGAGCTTGCCGTCCCTGGACGGCGCGATCTGCTCTGGATCTAGGGCCAGAGCAGTTACAGGCGCTATCTCCTGGGTGTGGTCCGATGACAGATTTAAGTCATGTTCATCATGATGGCAGGGAGGGGCTACTGTGGGCTCGAATGCATCGAAGACCAAGTCTTTGCGGATATCAGCGACGTAGTTCAAGCTTCCAAATCTCACCTGATGGCCAGGGGTGTAGCTGTTGAGCTGCTCTTGATGGCCAAGCGAGTTGACCTGCAGTGTGAAGCCGCTGAATACGAAGATCTATCTGGGGAGGAAGACTTCCCCCTGGACAGCATTGTTGTAGATGATTGACGGGGCCATCGAACCTCTTAAAGACAACGCAGCGGAACTCTCAATGAAAGCACCAATGTTGGTGTCAAAACCAGCGGATCTTGGGTAGGGGGTCCCGAGTTGTGCATCTAAGGTTGATGGTAACAGGTGACGGGGGACACAATGCTTACCCAGGTTCGAGCCCTCTCTATGGAGGTAATACCCTACTTCTTGCTTGATTGATCTTGATGAATATCAGTATTACAAGAGTTGATCTACGTCGAGATTGTAATGGCTAAAACCCGAAAAGTCTAGCCTGTATGACTATAATTATGATTGCCTCTACGGACTAAGCCCTCCAGTTTATATAGACACCTGAGGGGACTAGGGTTGTACAAAGTCGGTTACAGAGAAAGGAATCTTCATATCAGGGCGCCAAGCTTGCCTTCCACGCCAAGGATAGTCCCATCTGGACACATGAGAGAGTCTTCGGTCTTGTATCTTCAAAGCCCATCAGTCCGTCCTACGCATCATAGTCCGGACGCCCGAGGACCCCTTAATCCAGGACTCCCTCAGCTGGCTGCACTGTAGCCACGCCCCGTCTCGTTGTCATAATATGGCCCAAACTTGAAGGGGGCGGAGGGGCCGCCTGCTAGGAGTCGGCCAGCTCGGCGATCGTCTGTTGTGCTTTGCCACCTTCTGGCAGCCGGCGGTATGGACCAGCCGGCCCCAAGAAGGCGGCCTTCGGTCTTTGATTCTTGAGGGGCGCAGCCGTCCCCGATGTCTTGAAATACCGTGGGAGGCTAATGAGGCTACCCGTGGTCATTTACTCCGACAGTAGTCCCAGAAGCTGGTGGGGCGCCGTGGCTGAAAGAGGCGAGGGGCCTCAGCGGCTTCCTACTCTGAGTGGTTCATTATTCTCACTTCGTCCGTCTTCCGGAGCGCCGACTGTCAGGACTCGGACATGACCAGGTAGGCCGCTTGGTGGTTTTTGAAATGTCTCGGCGGGAGTTGGGCGGCGCGCCAGCAAGGCGACAGGCTCGCCGCCAGCAATCCGTGCGCCACGTGGCGCCAGCCGGCGGGCCGCCTGCCAACCCATGCATGCGATGGGACGTCACCGCAGGCCGGGGTCCACCACTACCGGGCCTCGGCACGTGCGCGGATCCACTGCGACCTAGGCGAATGGTTGGGGTTCCGTGGCGCATTTACTTCGCGCCATTACCGCGCGTTAAATGCAGGGCCGTGGGGTCGTGGGCACAGTTAATCCCACGATACCCATGCCCCGTCCCCTCGGCTTCCTCCGCAACATGCGACGGCTCCTCTCCCTCCGCCATTTTTCTTCCTCTTCTTCTTCTTTCCTGCCGCCGCACTACTGTGTCGTGCCGAAGTGTTGCCGCGGCCCGTCGTCACCGAGCCCGTCCTCTCTGTCGCGCCGTTGCCTCGTCGAACTTGAGCCTCCATGGCGTGCGAGCGGGCTGGTGACTGGGACGGCTCGAACGTCCTTCAAGAGCACATCACCTTCCTCCGCAACACGCAGCGGCTGCCCGGTGAAGGCTATGTCTAGGCGCGCGTTCCGCTCGCGAAGGAGACTCGCCGGTGCCAGAGGAAGGTGAGCGCGTCATCTTCCGGTCGCACTTCCTCCATGGCTTCAGCCTGCCGGCGAGAGGCTTCCTTCGCTCCTTCCTTCAATTCTACCAAGTCCAGCCGCACCACCTCACACCGAACACGGTAGTGCTACTGTCGGCCTTCGTCACGCTCTGTGAAGGCTACCTCAGTGTTCTCCCCACTCTCGAGCTCTGGGGGGAATTCTTCTACACCAAATTTGGCACCTCCGCCAAGAACGAGGAGGCTCAGTGCGGGGCCTTCATCACGGTGTGGGGCCCGGGTGCTGGGAACCGCTTCCCGTCCCTCAGCTTGACGCAGTCGGTCAAGCTGTGGCAAAAATCGTATTTCTATGTGAAGAACGTCAACCCGGCGATCGACTTCGCCAACCTGCCGGCTTAAGAAGCCGGCCCGCCGACTAAGCCTCGCACCAGTTGGGCCTACAAGCCGAGGACGCTGTCGGTCGCCTCTGTCGCTGCCGTCGCCCGGCTCAGGGTGATGATGGAGTCGGAGGGCCTCAAAGCCTCAGATTTGCTGATTGCCTTTGTGGAGCGCCGGGTTCTCCCTCTTCAAGGCTGTCCTCACCTGATCAGCCAGATGAGTAGGCATCGAGACCCATGCCAGATGTCCACCAGGGAGATGCCGGCCACGAAGGTGGCCCGCCTGGTGAACGAGATCTCGAACTGCAAAATCTCAGAGTCAGAGTGGCAGTTCGGTAAGCGGCCGTATTCCCGCGCACTCCCGCCGCCTGCGGTAAGGTTCTTAACTCTTGGTCTTTTCTTTGTCTGCCGGGTTCTGCTTTGTCGACTGATCAGTCGGTTAGGACGCAGCTCCTCACGACCTAGCCGGCAGCCGACGCCTTGGCGCCGGGCCAGGAGTACATGCCGGATCGATCTGTGAGTGATGCGGACGACCCCGACATGGGGGCGGCCTCCATGGAGGAGGACGACGCCACAGGCGGTGGTGATGGAGCAGGCGGCTCTGGAGGAAGAGGCACTCTTGAGGACTAGCCAGATGATGACGAAGAGGATCACGCGCTGCGGTGCCCGCCGGTTGCCAACAGGGCAGGGGCGAGCTCCTCAGCAGCAGCGGCTGCGCCAGGCGGCGCACCAAAGCGCCGAGTCGGCTCGCAGCTACAAGGTGGCCAGCCAAAGAAACCCAAGGGCTTGGCCGCAGCGACCAGGCGGGAGGAGACCGCCGCGAAGGCGGCCAGGTTCCAGAGGGCCCCGAAGTGGCCGCCGACGATGTCCGCGTAAGAGCTTGTCTTTTCGTGTGTTTTCCTTTGTCTTTTTTGCAAACTCCTTCTCAGTTCATCTTGTCTTGCTTGAACAGGGCCCCGCTCTCCCTTGAGCGGCCGGCCTCCGCCTCCATCATCGGGGGGACGGAGGGCTCCGCCAACACCCGCCGCATAGACCAGCTTGCCGACTTCCGGGAGGTGATGGAGAAGAACGCGCGGGAGGCGCACGAGGAGCGGGAGGAGGCGGAACAGCTGAAGTAGGCGGCCAAGGTGGCGCAGGAGGAGGCGGATGCGGCGGCTAAGGCCTAGGCCGACGCCACGGCCAAGGCCCAGGCGGACAGCGCTACCAAGGCCCAGGAGGATGCGCCCGCCAAGGCGCAAGCAGAGGAAGCCGCACGCGGCCAGACTCCACAGCTCATCACCCCCCTGCGCTCCACGCCGCGGGCACCAGAGATCCCGGCGCCGACTGGGGGAGGCGGCAATGAGCAGCCGGTCATGGAGAGGAAGGGGGCGATGTTGCCACCTTGAGGACGGGGGTGTCTCAGCAAGCGCCGACTGCCGAGGTCCAGGGCAGTCGGCTAAACGTGCCACCAACGCCTCAAGCCGGCGGCGAGCTGGTGGTGGGGGCGACCCCCGTTGTTCGCACTCCGGCACGCCGGCGTGTGGCGAAGGCGACTTCGGCACCACGACCACAGGAGATTGGGGCCTCAAGCTCGTCGGCGCCAGAGGCGGAGGCCACTAGTGCCGCTCCGCGAGAGTGGACATCTGGCGGCAGGATAAGCGTCCTGAACAAGGCTGCGCATGAAGTCCAGTCTCTGTTTCAGGCCCAAGGCACCGCCGTCCAGAACTAAACGACGACGTTCCTGGCGTCACGAGCCGCCACCCGGGTATGTTCCCTAACCGCTTGTTTCTGATTCTTGTAGTTTTCTTGAATTCTTCTATGGAGGCATGCCAGCGCACCCACTGGGTGTAGCCCCCGAGTTCCGGGCCGGCTGTTGAGTAAGCGGCTCGGAACTTAAAGGTATGTTCCGAGTGCTAACCTGTTGTCTTTATTGTCTTTGTTACATGATTACCACAACATTCGTGCGGCCGCCTTCAATTCACAGGTCCAGGAGCTGGCCAAGCGGAGCACTGACTTGGCCGACAGCCGGAGCAAGCTCTCCGCTCTTCGTTCTCGTGGTGGCGCGCCAGCGCACCCGCGGGGTGTAGCCCCCGAGATTCGGGCCGAATGCTAAGCAGTCAGGTCGGATCTTCCAGCGACCACTTTTCTTTTTCTTTCATTGAATCGCTCAATCCTTAGTCTCGCGGTGGCGCACCAGCACACCCGCGGGGTGTAGCCCCCGAGATTCGGGCCAACTGCTGAGCAGTCGGGTCGGATCTTCTGGCAACAACTTCTTTCTTTGTTGATTTGCTGATCTCCTATTCTTTCTTGTCTTCTGCAGGAGCCAACGCCAGCTTACGATAGCAACTGGGCGAGCCTCAAACAGCACTGCACGCCAAGGAGGAGCGCATCAAGATGGAGCAAGAGCGCAACCGTCTGGTCAAGCAGCTGGCTGACCAGGCGGACAAGCACTAGGCAGAGCTGCAGAAGCTCAAGGACGCGGAGGAGGCCCTCCAGCCGAGTTCGAGACTCAGCGCTCGAACTGGGTCGAGAAGGAGAGGGCCTTGTCGGACGGCTATGGTGAGATCGAGGACCTGCTCGATGGCGAGTTGTCCTTCTCTTTCTTCTGCCTGCCGACTTTCCATATGAGCCGGCTTCTGACTTCATACTTCTTTTTTCTTCTTGTGCAGAGTATTTCCCTTGTTACTCCGTCGCTGCCAGCCAAGCCACCGAGGCTCCCCGTGATGAGCGGAGGCTCGCTGGTGCCATAATCGCAAGCACCCCACGGACCCTCGCTGAGCAGTTGCTCGCCATCCAAGCTCGTCTCCAGCCGGCGCATCGGGCTCTCCATCGTCTGTAGTGCGCCGGAGCCCAGGTGGTCTCTGCCTTCTGGGTGGGTGCTCCAGTTCTGCACACCCTCAATTGGACCTTCGACTGGTTGGAGGTGGCCATCGGTCGCACCGAGGCACGGAAGGGCTCCTCTGCCCGGGCGGGTGCACGGCGGACCTGTGAGTTCGTCAAGGGGTGTTACCCTGGGCTGAACCTGGACTACCTGGCCACTCTCCATACTGAAGCCGACGAAGAGTTGGAGGCGGTGGCGCCCGAGCTCTATCATCACGCCGCGACGATCGCCGAGTACACGGACACTAGTGTCTTCCTCCCCGAGCTAGATGAGGCAGTCGCCGAGGTGCCGCCCAACTGGTGGCCTAGGCGGCCAAGTTATCTTTTCTTTTCCTGTTTTGTAATCTCTTGAACAAAATTGTTAGGTTCGCGTAGTTCGACCCGCTGGGGTTGTATTCAAACTCTGTTGAATGCTGGCTGAGGGCCTTTTGCTATGTAATTTGTCTTTGCTGATTTCCGACTTGTTTTGCTTTTGTGCTCCTTTGGCTTTTTCCTTTGCCGCCTTCCCTTGGCTGTCGTCTTGCCAGCCGGACAGCCGCTCTGTGGTCTGCGGCTGGGTCAAGTACTTGGCCATTTTGGGAAGGCAAGTACTTTAGCCGTTGGTAGAGCGTTGCAAATTAAGTTAGAAACCGGCCGGCCGGCTGCTCAACAGCCGGTCGGCGGGGCGAGGAGCCGGCTCGGCCTGTGCAAATGCTTTGGTCCTTATCCATTTTTCGTGTGGGCACCGTTTCCTGCCTTTAACTCTTGACAGCCGGAGAGTCGCTCTGGGAGCTGCGGCTTGTGGAAAGAAAGGGCTTAGGTGCAGGCACACTACTTGTCCGAGTGCAAGTAGCATTGACATAGTACAAGGCGGCAAGCCCTCGGGCCGATTGGTCGAGCCCGGTGCCAGGCAGAATAATGAAATAACATATTCATAGGCATAGAACTTATCATATAGATAAAAAGGGTAGCCCCCGAGTGCTCCTCGAGGGACCCGATGTCTTAGTGCTTAATAAAAAAGGTAGCATGGTACATACTGAATCAACTGTAAAATCTTCGGAGGAGATTTGCGTTCCATGGGCGCTCCGATTCCTTACCCGAACCGTCTCTCTTGCGTGCTCTGGGCTTCTGCGCGTCGATGAGGTAGTAGGAGTCGTTGCCCAATGCTTTGCTGATGATGAAGCGGCCTTCCCAAGGGGCCGAGAGCTTGTGCTGGCCGGCTGTTCGCTGGATCAGCCGGAGCACAAGGTCTCCCTCTTGGAATGATCTTGGCTAGACCTTCCGACTGTGGTAGCGGTGCAGACTCTGCTGGTAGATGGCGGACCGGCTGAGTGCCAACAGCCGACCCTCTTCTAGGAGAGCCGTCTTCTCATGCTTCCTTTGCTTCCGCTTCCGTGTACATGGTGACGCGAGGTGAGTCAAACTCAATGTCAGTTGGGATGACAGACTCGTCACCGTACACGAGGAAGCATGGAGTGAAGCCAGTTGATTTGTTCGGAGTGGTGCGGAGGCTCCAGAGGACGGTCGGCAGCTCATCAATCCAGCAGTCGGCCGACCGCTCAAGTGGCTCGACCAGTCGGGGCTTGATGCCCGAGAGGATGAGGCCGTTTGCTCGCTCGACTTGGCCGTTTCACTGCGGATGGGCAATGGATGCTAAGTCTAGTCGGATGCCCTGCGTCGCACAGAAACGGGCCAAGGCTCCCTTGCCAAAGTTTGTGCCATTGTTGGTGATGATGCTGTGTGGCACACCGTATTGGACGGTGATATATGCGATGAAGGACTGTAATTATCTCCCACTCTCTAAGGATGAGGTGAGCCTCGGTGATGAAGACTTTATCGTACCTGAGGAACCACTCGAGCAGGAGCGCTTTAAGCGCCAGTTAATTTCCACTGCAAGGAGCCTAAAAAAGAAGCAACAACCGCTTCAAGCTGATCAAAATCTACTCAACGATAGGTGGACTAATGTCCTGGCAGCCGAGGAATATGGCCTCGAGCGCCCAACCAAATGTTACACGAAGCGTAAACTGCTACCCCAATTTGAAGACGAGGCCCTCGAGCGCGCAACATCAGCATGTAATGCGGCTGACCGACCACCTCGTGGCCGAGACAAAATGGCAACTCAAGCTGAACACCAGCCCATACTACCTCGCCATAAAGGTAGAGATATAACAGCTCGGGGATATACATATGACCTGTGGCAAGACCTGGACAGTAGAGCAGGTCAGACCAGATCGATCTATGGATCGCAGGGGCGTGCCCCGACGCGCGACGAGGGTTATCTAGCCGGATGTGACAAGTATAATCACGCCCAGGCCAAAAACCGCAAACAGACTCCATCCGAGCTACGTCGGGACTTGGCCCGATATAGAGGCCCCGCACACCCCCTCTGCTTCACTTATTAAGTAATGGAGCACGAATTCCCAGAAGGGTTTAAACCCGTGAATATCGAATCATATGATGGAACAACAGATCCCGCGGTATGGATTGAGGATTTTCTTCTCCATATTCATATGGCCCGCGGTGATGATCTTCATGCCATCAAATACCTCCCGCTAAAACTCAATTGGCAGCTGGGAGGACTTGGAAGACGCCTTCTTCGACAACTTCCAAGGTACATACATCTAAGCTCCGGATGCCGATGACTTAAGTCACATAGTTCAACAGCCCGGAGAGTCAGCCAGGAATTTCTGGACTAGGTTCCTAACTTAAAAGAACCAGGTCATCGACTGTCCGAATGCCGAAGCCGTAGCGGCCTTTAAGCATAGCATCCACGACGAATGGCTCGCCTGACATGTCGGCCAGGAAAAGCGAAAGTCCATGGCAGCCCTCACGGCACATATGACCCGTTTTTGCGCGGGCGAAGATAGCTGGCTAGCCTGTAGCAATAATAATGCAAGCGAACCTGGCACCTCTGAAGACAAAAATAGCAACGGCAAGCCCCGACACAACAGGCACAAGCGTCGAAACAACGGTGACAATACCGATGACACGTTGGTCAACGCCGTATTCAGTGGCTCCAAATCCGGCCAGCGGAAGAAGCCATTTAAATGGAACAATCCAGGCTCATCCAGCTTGGACCGCATACTCGATTGTCCCTGTCAGATCCACGGCACCCTCGATAAACCAGCCAATCATACCAACAGAAGTTGTTGGGTCTTTAAATAGGCCAGCAAGTTAAATGTCGAGAACAAGGAGAAGGAGTCGCAGAGTGAGGACGACGATGAGGAGCCCCATCCACCGAACATAGGGGGACAGAAGAAGTCCCCCCCAGGTTAAAATGGTGAACATGATATACGTTACCCATATCCCCAAGAGGGAGCACAAACGTGCGCTCAGGGAAGTCTATGCGATAGAGCCAGTCGCCCCAAAATTCAACCCCTGGTCGTCCTGCCCGATTACCTTTGATCGCAGGGACCATCCGACCAGTATCCATCATGGCGGTTCAACCGCACTGGTCCTTGACCCAATCATTGATGGATTCCACCTCACGCGAGTCCTGATGGACGGTGGCAGCAGCCTCAACCTGCTCTATCAGGATACAGTCCGCAAAATGGGCATCGATCCATCAAGGATCAAGCCCACAAAAACTACCTTTAAAGGAGTAATACCAGGTGTAGAGGCCTGCTGCATGGGTTCAATCACATTGGAAGTTGTCTTCGGATCCTCGGACAACTTCCGAAGCGAAGACTTGATCTTCGACATCGTCCCCTTCCGCAGTGGCTATCACGCACTGCTCGGACGAACTGCATTTGCTCGATTCAATGCGGTGCCACACTATGCTTATCTCAAACTCAAGATGCCCGGACCACACGGTGTCATAACAGTCAATGGAAACACGGAGCATTCCCTCCGTAGCGAGGAGCACACCGCGGCCCTGGCAGCGGAAGTACAGAGCGGCCTTATCAAGCAGAACTTTAATTCAGCGGCCAGGCTCCCAGACACTGTCAAACGAGTCCATACTACTCCGCAGTAGGACAGTCCAGCTCGTCAGGAGTTAAACTAGCAATTCGGCCTCCGTCTCAGTCCCGACCAAATGGCGGCGTACGTACCGCGCGTACATAACTACGCACTAAAAATACCATGGGCAGAGACAGAGGCATAACTAGATGGTGGCCCATAATACAGCTTAACCTAACCTGGGCACACATGCCCTCCCTTTTCTTTTTTCCCTTTTCAGGCTTCTTCTCTACAGGCCCCTCCCGACGGCCTGATCATCGGTCCTTTCGAAGGATGGATATACCAAGGCGCAAGCAACACCGACATGTGGGAGAATCTCTAGATGTTCTTCTTAACGATCATTCTACCTATTTTTAGGACCCGCACGCAGCCCCCCTTGGTCTTGGCATGTTAAATAGCCCTATTGCTTATCGCACTATTTGTACAAATACGCTTTGACGTATTAATCAAAATTATAATGGAAATAGTTTGCGGCCCAACTTATGTGGCACTAGCTTACTACTTCATTTTATTTCGCTATTCTTATCGATTGCACCCGTACACTTTGGTATGCTTTAATTCGCCAGGGGCTTCATTGTGCTCCATACTACGGTAACAAAGTCCGAAAACTTTTACAGTATAGTTCGACACCCCGAAGTTACCACTATATGTATCGGCTCCGAATCATGTCTTTGGTCAATAGTTGGGATACCCGGCTCCTGTGCTTGCTACCTTACAATCCGTCTTATCGGCTAAGGTAGTAAAGAGAGAACTATTGCGATTGTGTTTCTGCTTTATCTAAGCAAACACCTCAGTAGAGAAAGCCAAAAACTTACTGTCATGATGCGGCGAGAGCTGGTCAGTTATTCGGAGGCTGAAAATCTTTTGTGATTTTTTCCGCATTATGCGACGAATCGGCCTCTACCCGACTAGGTGTCTACAGCACCCTAGTCAAGATTAAATACTAACTAGGGGCTGCGCCTACATTTCTATTGTCAAACTCCTATGGCTAAGTGAGGGTGATGAAGCCGCATAGTCCGATTGCCTGGTTTGTTGCGCTAAACACCTCCTTCAAGGACCAAACTCTTGGATCAAGAGTGTTTAGATTCCATCCCGAACACCCCCGTACTACCTACATGGGGGCTGAAGCCGACGACTGGCCAACTCTCAGATCTAACAAAACGGCCGCACAGGAGGTAAAATTTTAAAACAACTAATATTATATTACATAACGGCTTTGTTTCACAATACAAGAAGGGATAACATTAATGACTTCATTCAATGATATTGTCTTTTGAACACTGGCCTTCTACAATGCGGGATCCCTTCAGGACATCATCAAAATACAGCTCGGGCGTGCAATGCTCCTTGCCCGCGGGCGGTCCCTTGGTCGTGAGCTTGACAGCGTCCATCTTCGCCCACTGCACCTTGACACGAGCGAAGGCCATCCGTGCACCTTCGATGCAGAACGACCGCTTGATGGCATCAAGCCGAGGGCAGGCATTGACCAGCCACTTCACGAGCCCGAAGTAGCTGCTGGGTATGGCTTCGGCAGGCCATAAACGGATTATCAAGTCCTTCACGGCCAATTCGGCCGCCCTATGCAGTTCGGTCAGCTGTTTTAGCTGATCGCTACAGGGCAACGGATGCTCTGGCCAAGGTATTGCGACCAGAATAGCTTCTCCATTGAGCTCCCTTCTTCGGCTCGGAAGAAATCCGCAGTGTCAGCAACACTGCGCGGCAGATCCACAAATGCTCCTGGAGAACTCCAAATCCGGGTCGGTAAGAGGTACCTTTTCTTCACATAATTGCTCTTCATAATAAAGGCCTTACCCGCCGCGATTTTTCTGGCAACCTGGATTTCCTGGAGGGCGCCCTGGGCTTCAACCCGGGCATCTTGTGCGCTTTGGCGGGCATTGTCAAGTTTGGACTCTTGATCCGCAATATTGCGCTCCAAGGACTCGCATTTCTTCACGACGTCCTGGAGCTCCTGCTGGACCTCACTGACCCCGGCCTCGTGTTTTTCGTGAGCAGCTTGTTCCTTTGCCGCTCTCTCATAGGCTTCGGCCAGCGCCTTCTTGAGGGTCTCCACCTCGGTCGCCGCTCCTACAAAATATCATGGCACTATGGTCAACACAAATCATTCATCCTTTCTGAATCTAGACAAGGTAATTGCATACCTTGATTGTCCTCTAGATGTTTTTTCACACGGTCGAGCTCTTCCTCGGTCCACTCCAGACTCTGCTTCAGTCCGGAGACTTCGGCAGAATGGGAGGTCGCAGCCAGCAACGACACCTGGTTATTCACATAGACATGTATGGTTAGTCTCCTGCAAAAATTATTTGACCCTCTGTCTGGCTTTTCTTTCCGAACACCGGATAGAGTCTTAGGGGCTACTGTCTATACTATGACATTCTTTTTGCATAATTACGTCGCATACCTCAAAGCCTGTTAGAAGGCTGGTGCAGGCTTCGGTCAGTCCAGTCTTAACAGATTGAACCCTCTCAACCACCGTACCCATAAGGATACAGTGCTCCTCAGCAATGGAAGCGCTTTCCAGCGCTTCCTGTAGAGTATCTGGTGCCTCTGGATGGATAGAGGTCACCGGTGGAATTGGAGCACCTCCTTCTTTTGAAGGAGGTTGCTTACCTGATTCCGGAGCCGTATAGGTCTCCGGAATTGTATTCGGCTGGGGCGAATTGGATATGCCCCCCATCGCCAGTCTCGAGGGGGATTTGCCACCCCATGTGTCCGGTGACCGAGGTATCACCCTCTGGCGCCACCCTGACGGCCTCCTGCATCTCTCCCTGGCCTGGGGAGGTCCTTCGGGACAGCACCTCGGTGTCATCCATGGCATTGGGAGAAGAGGCCGCCGGAAGGGACCCATTGTCCATCACCTTGGGATCCAGTGGATTCCCCGAAGATGAGGATTGCTGGAGGTGGGAACGAGCTAGACTATAGCGCATGATTAAAAATGTTAAAACTGCGAAATAAAAGGAGTTGGATATACGAGTGCGTCAGTGCCTTTGAGTACTTACGATTTAGCCTGGGGCTTATCCCTGGGGTGCCACTCCGAGCTGCTGTCAGTATCCAACACGGAGTTGTCCGCAAGGGAGGCTCTCCCCTTCTTGGATGCTTCTGCCTCCAGATGCATGGAGGCCACCCTTTTATTCCTTTCCCCCTCAGGGGGAGAGTTGCTTTCCTCCTCCTCGTCGTCCTCGATGGGGGAGGAGTGGCTCTCGGCGTCTTCGGACGTCACGTCCGAAGTGCCCCTACGACGAAGGCCACTTCTGGTCTCCTTGTCCTTCTTCTTGGCTTTCTTCTCCGGTGCTTGGTAGGGCGCCGGAACCAGCATCTTCGTCAGAAGTGGGATTGCTAGGTTTTCGGGTAGCAGAGTCGGACACTGAATCCGCTCCTTCTTCTTTGTCCATCCCTGAAAAAACAAATAGGGAAGCTTAGGTATCTTCCTTGAGTATACCAGTAAAGGATACACCTTGAAATACGAAAAACTCACCGGACTGGCAGGATGGGTCAGGTTGTACCCACGATCCTCGGTCGTCTTCGGCCATGTCTCATTGCCCTTGAAAAGCACCTTCCAGATGTCTTCATGTGTAGTGCCGAATAACTGTTGCAAGGTTCGATGCTCGGCCAGATCAAACTCCCACAAATGGCAAGTCCGGCTTTGGCACGGAAGGATCCGGCAAAAAAGCATCACCTGGATCACATTGACAGGCTTGATGTTCTTGTCTGCCATGCTCCTGATGCACGTCTGAAGCGCTGTCAGCTCATCCGACGAAGACCAGTCCAGGCCCTTCTCTAGCCAGGAGGTGAGCCGCATCGGGCTCCGGACTGAAATTCAGGAGCCGCGGCCCAGCTGGCATCGCGAGGCTCTGTGACGTAGAACTACTGCTGTTGCCACCCTTTGAAGGTCTCCGCGAAGGTACCTTTGGGCCATGAGATGTTGGGCATCTTGCTCACCATAGCGCCTCCGCACTCTCCGTGTTGACCACCCACCACCTTCGGCTTCACATTGAAGATCTTTAACCATAATCCAAAGTGGCGTGGGATGCAGAGGAAGGCCTCACACACGACAATGAATGCCGAGATGTTGAGGAAGGAGTTGGGGGCCAGATCGTGGAAATCCAGCCCGTAGTAGAACATGAGTCCACGGACGAATGGGTGGGGAGGGAATCCCAATCCGCGGATGAAGTGGGGGATGAATACCACCCTCTCATGCGGCTCCGGGGTGGCGCTGATCTGCCCCTTTGCCGGAAGCCGGTGGGCGATTTCCTGGGCTAAGTACCCAGCCTCTCGGAGCTTGGTGATGTCCTTCTCCTTAACGGAGGAAACCATCCACTTGCCATGCGCTCCAGATCCGGACATGGTCGGAGTGTTTTTCTGAGGTGCAGAGGATGAGAGCTTGGGCGCTGGAGCTCGAGAATGGGTGGGCAGAGAGAAAGAAGGCGTGGGTGAAAGGGTGAATCCTTATTTCCTTATAAAGGCAGTGAATATCAAGCGCCTCCCCATTCGCCTTAAAAATCGCCTATTCCCGATGGGCCGTGTAGACAGAGCGGTTGGATTACCAACGCCTGTATTGATGAGAATCACGCAATAAAAGGACATGATCTCTACTTTGACAAGACGTGCCAATAAAACCGCATCTCAAAACATGGAGCGGGAGGCTAAAAAGGTTCGAAATAATGACTAGGCAGGGCCGTGATGTCACGCTACAAAAGTTGTCAGTAGATTGGACTCGTGAAATATTATACTCTCTGCGTGTGTGTGTGGTACTTGTTTTGCAGAGCCGGACACATTTTCTATGTTTGAAGGCTGTTTTGGAGTATTCGGAGGAGGAACCCGCCTTGCAATGCCGAAGACGATCTGCACGCCGGACACATTGTCATTGAAGCCTGGTTCAGGGGCTACTGAGGGAGTCCTGGATTAAGGGGTCCTCGGGCGTCCTGACTACATAACATGGGCCGGACTAATGAGCTGTGAAGATACAAGACACAAGACTTCTTCCCGTGTCCGGATGGGACACTCCTTTGCGTGGATGGCAAGCTTGGAGTTCGGATATGTAGATTCCTTCCTTTGTAAACCGACTCTGTACAACCCTAGGCCCCTCCGGTGTCTATATAAATGTAACACCCCGGATGTAACTTTCCATATTTGTAACTCCAAATCTTGCCATTTTCGGCTATGTGTTGTGATATTTCCTTTGTGGTTGGGTTTTTGTCTTTTGTTTTGCATTTTGTTCATGTCATGCATTTCATCTCATGTCATCGTCCGCATTGCATCGGCATTGTTTTCTTAAAACTCTTAGTCCGTTCGTGGTTGCCGTGTCTCTCGGTTGTCATCGTTGTCCATTCCAAGACCAACCACACACTTGCACACATTGGTCTTATCTCCCTCCGCACAACCACAGACCCCCCTCTTGCGCGCGTCCGAAAACTGCTCCGAACCCGACCCGCTCTGTCGTTACCAATGAGTCTGGATCATCCCCAAACATCCCCTATTTGTCTTCGGTTTCTCTTTTGGACTTCCTAAGCCTATTTTTCTCGGACCGTCTGATTTCGATCCGAGGGTCGAGATAGCCCCTATCCTAAACCCACTTGATATATATATTGATCCAACCCTAGTCCTAACAATCTGTCCCATCCATCCATTCCTCCCCGCCGCCATTTCCTCCACCCGGTCTCCCTCTCCCACGGGATCTTCCCAGATCCATCTCGTAACCCGCCACCAGCAACCGAAGCCTCCACCGCCACCTCCTCTGCTCCCGAGGCCCGAGCGTACTCTCGTCCAGGAGCATGAGCCCCTCGTCACCGCGCCGCCCCGGCGAGCCTGCCAGCCGATGACCTCGACCTCAGGCCGTCCCATGCTGCTTCCTCCCCTCTCTCTTGTAGTCCTCGCTCTCTCTAATCTCTCCAGCCCTCTCTCTGCTGTGGGTTAACAGGAGCGATGCAAGGAGCTCATCCATGGCGCCCGAAGCATGGAGCTCCGCTCTGTTCGCTGGATCTGTCCACCGCTGCCCTGAACTGAACCACCACGTCTAGATCCGGCACTGCCCCACCGTCTTCGACCTTCCTCTGCGTGCCCGCAAGATCCACCGCAGCCTGTGTCCGTGCCAAGTGCTCAGCTGTTCGACGCCACCAGGGAGTCGTCTCCCTGCCAAGTCCCTGCGCCCCAGCCTCGTCCCTGCCTCCAGGTCGCCGCTCTGCCGCCGAAGACAAAGCTGCCGGAGCCCCAAGCCCCTGCGCCTCTCCGCCGCCCCGCCAAGTCCCTCTGCTGTGTCGCCTGCCCGCTCGCTTCATCTGCTTCGAACGAGACAACCAGTGCTGCCCCCTCGTTGACTTGTCCAGCGCCAGCATGGACGAGTGCCCCACGCGAGCCCTCCTCTGCCTCGCCAAGTCCCCAGCGCCCAGCCGGCCTGCTTCCTTCCTGGGCTTGGCCCACGGGTGAGCAGCGCCCCGGCCTTTTCCTCTGTTGGGCTTCCTGTTTAGATGCGGCCCGTATCATGCTTTTTTCCAGCTCTACGAATTTAGACTTTACCCCAGGATTTATTGTTTTGCAGAAAAGTCCCTAGTCTTCATGCATATAATAACTCATCAACCGTGCATCGGATTAAAATGATTTATATATGTAAAATGCTTAGAATTTTATCTAGTTTCACATTATGCCACTTTCATCCATGTTTAAAATGTTTAAATTGCTGTTTGGTTAAATTTGCTCAAATGCCATGCTAAAATGATTTATTTAATAACAAATTAACCGTAGCTCCAAATTTAATAAACTTTATATGTAAATGGGGTAGAAAAATACATAGATTAACTTGGTGCACTTTGTACTGTTTAATAACATTAAAATTGTGTTTATGGCAGAACAGTACCAAATCTAAAATATGCACATGAGGATTTTCCGGAATTGTTGTTTGTTGTTCCGGCCTCATTTAAACTTGCCTAAATAGATAGTTTAGTTATGCTTCACCACTTGCCATGTTGAATAGCATTTAATATTGT
Organism: Triticum aestivum; assembly: GCF_018294505.1. Classification (NCBI taxonomy): domain Eukaryota; kingdom Viridiplantae; phylum Streptophyta; class Magnoliopsida; order Poales; family Poaceae; genus Triticum; species Triticum aestivum. The sequence goes on from NC_057805.1 coordinate 286,208,344, forward strand.
TGGGTACATAAACGAGAGAGAACTAAATAATTGCTGTGGTGTTTCGTCAATATGCAACTTGTTACATATTGAGCTCCACTGAATTTGTAGTATGGTTTGTTGCATTTTGCCATGCCATGCTTCATTTAAACCGGACATGCATCATACTTGATTGTGCATCATGCCATGTGTATGTGGTGGTTGTTTACTATGTTGTTTGTTTCTTTCCGGGTTGCCTCTCTCGTTAGCTTCGGTTTCGTTCCGGAGTTGTGAGGATTCGTTCGACTACATCCGTTTGTCTTCTTCATGGACTCGTTCTTCTTCCTACCGGGATTTCAGGCAAGATGACAATACCCTCGAAATCACTTCTATCTTTGCTTGCTAGTTGTTCACTCTATTGCTATGCTGCGCTACCTACCACTTGCTATATCATGCCTCCCATGTTGCCATGTCAAGCCTCTAACCATCCTTTCCTAGCAAACCGTTGTTCGGCTAAGTTACCGCTTTTGCTCAGCCCTTCTTATAGCGTTGTTAGTTGCAGGTGAAGATGAAGTTGGTTCCATGTGGGAACATGGATACGTTGGGATATCACAATATCTCTTATCTTAATTAATGCATCTATATATTTGGTAAAGGGTGGAAGGCTCGGCCTTATGCCTGGTGTTTTGTTCCACTCTTGCCGCCCTAGTTTCCGTCATACCGGTGTTATGTTCCTTGATTTTGCATTCCTTACGTGGTTGGGTGATTTATGGGACCCCCTTGACAGTTCGCCTTGAATAAAACTCCTCCAGCAAGGCCCAACCTTGGTTTTACCATTTGCCTACCTAAGCCTTTTCCCTTGGGTTCTGCAGACTCAAGGGTCATCTTTATTTTAGACCCCCCGGGCCAGTGCTCCTTCGAGTGTTGGTCCGAACCGAGCTGCCTGCGGGGCCACCTTGGGGAAACTTGAGGGCTGGTTTTACTCGTAGCTAGACTCATCCGGTGTTGCCCTGAGAACGAGATATGTGCAGCTCCTATCGGGATTTGTCAGCACATCGGGCGGCTTTGCTGGTCTTGTTTTACCATTGTCGAAATGTCTTGTAAACCGGGATTCCGAGACTGATCGGGTCTTCCCGGGATTAGGTTTATCCTTCGTTGACCGTGAGAGCTTATAATGGGCTAAGTTGGGACAGCCCTGCAGGGTATTATCTTTCGAAAGTCATGCCCGCGGTTATGTGGCAGATGGGAATTTGTTATTGTTCGGTTGTAGAGAACTTGACACTTGACTTAATTAAAATACATCAACCGTGTGTGTAGCCGTGATGGTCTCTTTTCGGCGGAGTCCGGGAAGTGAACACGGCTTTTGGATTATGTTTGACGTAAGTAGGAGTTCAGGATCACTTCTTGATCACTACTAGTTGACGACCGTTCCGTTGCTCCTCTTCTCGCTCTTATTTGCGTATGTTAGCCACCATATATGCTTAGTGCTTGCTGCAGCTCCACCTCACTACCCTTTCCTACCCACAAGCTTAAATAGTCTTCATCTCGCGGGTGTGGGATTGCTGAGTCCTCGTGAGTCACAGATACTTCCAAAACAGTTGCAGGTGCCGATGATACCAGTGCAGGTGATGCAACCGAGCTCAAGTGGGAGTTCGACGAGGACCTTGGTCGTTACTATGTTTCATTTCCTGATGATCAGTAGTGGAGCCTAGTTGGGACGATCGAGGATCTAGCATTTGGGGTTATCTTCTTTTATTTTGGTTCCGTAGTCGGACCTATGTGTGTACTCTGATTGATGTATGATTTATTTATGTATTGTGTGAAGTGGCGATTGTAAGCCAACTCTTTATCTCATTCTTGTTCATTACATGGGATTGTGTGAAGATGACCCTTCTTGCGACAAAACCACAATGCAATTATGCCTCTAAGTCGTGCCTCCACACGTGGGAGATATAGCCGCATCGTGGGTGTTACAAGTTGGTATCAGAGCCATCCCCGACTTAGGAGCCCCCTGGTTGATTGAATAGCTGGCGTTGTTGAGTCTAGAACAAAAATGTTTTGAGTCTTTGGATTATATATATCGGAGAGTAGGATTCTTTTTACTCCTCAGTCCCTTCGTCGCTCTCGTGAGGCGTTCTGACGTAGAAGTTTTGACTCTCCTCTCCTAAAATTTCACTAAAAAAAATTTAGGATCACGCGGGTATCTTGGAATCGTTCCAATGGTTTTGTGACGAGAACATTGTTCTTGGTGCCTCCTGATATTTAGGGGTTGTGGCAGTGTCCCGGGGACTTGAGCTCCAAGGTGTTGTCGTCACAATTTTATCGTTGCAGTTCTGGAATACCTGAGTTTCGCCGACATCGAAATCTCTTTTATGCAGTTGTTGGTGAGATCACCTCGACGCCACCCATACTGGGGCGGGAGTTCGGGATTATTGCCATAACTCGTATAACGGATGCTTTTCGAAGGTTGAGGTAAATGATTTCCGAAGGTTTCTTGGTTATGTGTTGAACGATGGATACAGCTGGATCTAGGGATTGTTAGTTTGGGTGATATATTTTGTGTCCCCTGTATCCCCAACACCAGATTGCATAACCAGAAAGTTTTGGGAGTTTATAAGTGGGAATTCAAGTAGCTCCTAGGATATCTTTCCGACAGATGCATGATATGAGATTGGGGTTTGACGTCTAGTGGTCCGCCTATCCACGGTTGGTTTTACAGTGGTCTCGTAGTGTCTTAAAGAGTCCTTGGCTATGCCGACTCGGGGACGCTTCGTATGTCATGTGCACTGCCTTGTACATGATGGTGTTGTACGATCGAGCCCATGTGGGCCCCACCATGAAAACTTCGGACGAAATCTCTATCATATGTTTGTTCCGGCTTATTCTGCGAGCCAATCCTTTGTTTTGTTTTAATTTGTGGTATTCGAGTTGCTTCGGTGTCAAGTGTTGATTCCCTACCTTATTCTAGGTGGTGTTTTCATATTTCTATGGGGATACTAATCCTTCTTGACCATATTGCTATCTTAATTCTATTTCCAGCCGGTGCGTTTCTCTTCGAGATGATCCCATCATTCTTCCCATCCGGAAGATCAATTATAAGTTTTCTCAACAGTGTTTATTCCATCTGCCCCAAGTTGCCTTTGTTTTCCCGCCCTCCCACCCTCTTTCTTCAAGGACTCAGATTTCTTAATCATGTATCCATCTTATGGATGTGAAGTTTCTCCATTATTTTCCATCAATGTTCTTACCTGGTGATTCTCAAGAAGATGCTAAGGAAGCTTCAAGTCTATTATTCTTCGTTCTTTTCTTCTCTGGTGGACTCAAGTCAAGTTTTCAGTGTTGATCGTATTCTTTTCCTCATTTCAAATGCTTTCTCATGTCGTTGCATCTCTTAATCATCCACCTCTTGCTATTCATGTTATCTAGAGTGCTGAAGATATCTCAGAAGATTCGCATTTCCATTCCCAATCCGTTCAAGCTATCTCGAGGTTGTTATCTCTTTTGAGCCAATTAATTCAACCGGTGCAGTCTTTCTTTTAATCATTCAATAGTGTACCTTTTGAGTGGGCCCTAACCCACAGGTCTTTTTCCAGGATCTTACCTGACTCTTCTAATTTTTCTGGAGTTATTCTCAAATTCATTTCAAAGTTTGACGTAAGAATGAATTATCATCAGTCAAATGTCTTTCTCCAAGATCTTTCAAATTCTTTTCATCGTTGGTTCAACCTTTCCAATTTTCATTCCGGAGTGCCTCAACAATTCATGGTGGTGTTTCTCATTGTCATTCTCAACATTTGAAGACCGACGAAGAATTTCTCCTAAATCCTATCCGTTCTCTCAAGATTCATGGTTCTAGCTTCATGCCATCCTCTCATAATTGTTTGCGATTGTGAGAATTCCTTTCACCCATCCGGAGCAATGCAGGAGTCTTTTCAATTTCATTCTCCGTAGCACATCATCTCAGAATTATTCATTCTCAGCTTTCAGCTCTCGTTCTCCAAATCATACCGGTGCATCACTCGAATATCCTCTAATCAGTTCATGATCTCTTCGTTCTCGTGTATCTAAATTCTGTCAAGTATCTTCATTCATTTTCTAATTCTTTCCGTTGAATTGTGCCTTTGCTACTTTCATTTTCAATTCTTACGGTGGTTCGTTCAAGAGTTCTCTTCCTTCGTTATCATATAGATTCATTCGTTCTTTCCAATCCTACCGGTGGTTCTTTGAAGACCTTTCCAAGTTTGCGCTATATCTCTCTTAATCCTTTCTACGACAATAAGTAGTATGCCAAATCCATTTCTTGTCATCAATTTAATTGGTGAAGGATGAGCATCATGTAATTCTTATTCTTGTTTCATCGAGCAAATTTAATTCCTTATTCCGGAGATTCATCAAAATTCTTGATCTCATTTGTTCATTTTTCTTTCCGGAGCTCCAAGTTATTTCAATTATGTCATTTCAAAGCTTCATCTAATCATTGCAAGGCTTCTCCCGGAGTTCTTTTCAACTTTCCCTGTCGTTTGATCATTCTTTTATTATCGTAGTTCTTCGTGGAGGATCAACATGGTGGCTCATCAAGGATTCCTTTCGTTCTTCAATTGTTCTTCAAGAATTCTCTCGAAGTTATGATCCGTCAAGCCATACTTCAAAATAAACATGGTGCTCAACACACGTTTGTTTCGAGGAGTTCAAGTATTCTTCATCTCGCATTCCAAAGTGCAATTCTTTCTACCTTATCTTTTGAGATGGCGTTATGTCATTTCTGACAATTTCTTTATGTTTCATGATTCACAAAGTTTTCAAGAGTGACATATTTAAATCCATCATTTTATGTTCGTTCAAGAGTTCTTTTCAACCAATCAATCTTTTTGTTGGAGTTGTATTGGGTTATATTTCACCTAAAGCCTTCCCTAAGGAATGTTGCTATTATGGTGCTTATCAATGATCCAAGTTTTCTCATATCCTCTCGGCGAGAGAAGTTTTCATCTCTTCGTTGATCTCAAGCAAGCAATTGTTTCCGTTAGTGGCGGGTTGTCACCTCATAATTTTGAGATGTGTTCCATAAGCCCACAACGAGCTTGTTCTTTTCGTTGTTGATTTCCCAGCAACTCCGTTATAACCTTGTTGGAAGGGTGCTTTCCAAGCTCTTTTGTGGCAGAAGTTGTCATTTTCTTCTCCATTCTTTATTCCAAGGATCTATCTTCTATTATTTATTTCTTCCGGAGGCATTGTGATGTTGCTCTCTTCACTCATCTTCTCGGTTTGTGAGGACCGTGTTCTTTTCGTGCTTATCCATTTCCAACCGGAGTGTCGTGCCCTCTTTTCAAGTTCTTCCCATTCTGTCAAGTTTTGCCTCCTTTCTCAACCGGAGTGCTGTGTGAAATCTTTCTAACCCATTGTGCCGTTCTTTCAATAGTTCCGGAGGCAGTGTGCTGTTGATTTCATTAAGTATCCTCTCATCTTGTAAAGTTCATGTTCAATTCCTTCCATTTACAGTCGGAGTGCTGTCCAAATTATATCATTCTTATTCCTTCTTTATCTTGTTTTAACCGGAGTGTTGTGTCTATCATTCCTCTTTTAACCGGAGTCTCATCCAAGTGCTTTCATTTTGCCAAGTTCATATTCTATCCCTTCCATTTTCAACCGGAGTGTTTGTCGTAATTGTTCCTTATCGTTCCTTGTACATCTTGTTGCAACCAGAGTGCTTGCATGTACTTCTTGTCCATCGTAACCATTTTTGTTTGTCTTTCAACCTACAAGGTTCTCATAATGTTCCTTGTTTCTCTTTTCTAACGGAGTGTTTTCAACTTTGTTCATCTTCATTGTATTATTTTTTCTCGAAATTGTTCAACTTCCAAGGTTCGTGGTTTCACTCGTTTGTCAAAGAGGCAACATAGCTTTACCTCTTCTCTTCCTCTTCCATTTTTATCCGGTGCCATCCTAGATCTCGGGACGAGATCCTCTTGTAGTGGTGGAGTGTTGTAACACCCCGGATCTAACTTTCCATATTTGTAACTCCAACTCTTAGCATTTTTGGGTATGTGTTGTGATATTTCCTTCGTGGTTGGGTTTTTGTCTTTTGTTTTGCATTTTGTTAATGTCATGCATTTCATCTCATGTCATCGTCCGCATTGCATCGGCATTGTTTTCTTAAAACTCTTAGTCCGTTCGTGGTTGCCGCGTCTCTCGGTTGTTATCGTTGTCCATTCCAAGACCAACCGCACACTTGCAAACATTGGTCTTATCTCCCTCCGCACAACCACCGACCCCCCTCTTGCGCGCGTCCGAAAACTGCTCCGAACCCGACCCGCTCTGTCGTTACCAATGAGTCCGGATCATCCCCAAACATCCCCTATTTGTCTTTGGTTTCTCTTTTGGACTTCCTAAGCCTATTTTTCTCGGACCGTCTGATTTCGATCCGAGGGTCGAGATAGCCCCTATCCTAAACCCACTTGATATATATATTGATCCAACCCTAGCCCTAACAATCTGTCCCATCCATCCATTCCTCCCCGCCGCCACTTCCTCCACCCAGTCTCCCTCTCCTTCGGGATCTTCCCAGATCCATCTCGTAACTCGCCACCAGCAACCGAAGCCTCCACCGCCACCTCCCCTGCTCCCGAGGCCCGAGCGTCCTCTCGTCCAGGAGCACGAGCCCCTCATCACCGCGCCGCCCCGGCGAGCCTGTCAGCCGATGACCTCGACCTCAGGCCGTCCCACTCTGCTTCCTCCCCTCTCTCTTGTATTCCTCGCTCTCTCTAATCTCTCGAGCCCTCTCTCTGTTGTGGGTTAACAGGAGCGATGCAAGGAGCTCATCCATGGCGCCCGAAGCATGGAGCTCCGCTCCGTTCGCTGGATCTGTCCACCGCTGCCCTGAACTGAACCACCACATCTAGATCCGGCGCTGCCCCATCGTCTTCGACCTTCCTCTGCGTGCCCGCAAGATCCACCGCCGCCTGCGTCCGCGCCAAGTGCTCAGCTATTCGACGCCACCAGGGAGTCGTCGCCCCCGCCAAGTCCATGCGCCCCGGCCTCGTCCCTGCCTCCAGGTCGCCGCTCTGCCGCCGGAGACCAAGCTGCCGGAGCCCCAAGCCCCTATGCCTCTCCGCCGCCCCGCCAAGTCCCTCTGCTGCGTCGCCCGCCCGCTCACTTCGTCTGCTTCGAATGAGACGACCAGCGCCGCCCCCTCATTGACTTGTCCAGCGCCAGCATGGACGAGTGCCCCACGCGAGCCCTCCTCTGCCTCGCCAAGTCCCCAGCGCCCAGCTGGCCTGCTTCCTTCCTGGGCTTGTCCCATGGGTGAGCAGCGCCCCGGCCTTTTCCTCTGTTGGGCTTCCCGTTTAGATGCAGCCCGTATCATGCTTTTTTTCCAGCTCTGCGAATTTGGACTTTACCCCAGGATTTACTGTTTTGTAGAAAAGTCCCTAGTCTTCATGCATACAATAACTCATCAACCGTGCATCGGATTAAAATGATTTATATATGTAAAATGCTTAGAATTTTATCTAGTTTCACATTATGCCACTTTCATCCATGTTTAAAATGTTTAAATTGATGTTTGGTTAAATTTGCTCAAATGCCATGCTAAAATGATTTATTTCATAACTAATTAACCGTAGCTCCAAATTTAATAAAATTTATATGTAAATGGGGTAGAAAAATGCATATATTAACATGGTGCACTTTGTTTTACTGTTTAATAATATTAAAATTGTGTTTATGGAAGAACAGTACCGAATCTAAAATATGCACATGAGGATTTTCCGGAATTGTTGTTTGTTGTTCCGGCCTCATTTAAACTTGCCTAAATAGATAGTTTACTTATGCTTCACCCCTTGCCATGTTGAAGAACATTTAATATTGTTGGGTACATAAGCGAGAGAGAACCAAATAATTTCTGTGGTGTTTCGTCAATATGCAACTTGTTACATATTGAGCTCCACTGAATTTGTAGTATTGTTTGTTGCATTTTGCCATGCCATGCTTCATTTAAACCGGGCATGCATCATACTTGATTGTGCATCATGCCATGTGTATGTGGTGGTTGTTTACTATGTTGTTTGTTTCTTTACGGGTTGCTTCTCTCGTTCGCTACGGTTTCGTTCCGGAGTTGTGAGGACTCGTTCGACTACATCCGTTTGTCTTCTTCGTGGACTCGTTCTTCTTCCTACCGGGATTTCAGGCAAGATGACCATACCCTCGATATCATCCTTTCCTAGCAAACCGTTGTTTGGCTAAGTTACCGCTCTTGCTGTGCCCTTCTTATAACGTTGTTAGTTGCAGGTGAAGATGAAGTTGGTTCCATGTTGGAACATGGATATGTTGGGATATCACAATATCTCTTACCTTAATTAATGCATCTATATATTTGGTAAAGGGTGGAAGGCTCGGCCTTATGCCTGGTGTTTTGTTCCACTCTTGCCGCCCTAGTTTCCGTCATACCGGTGTTATGTTCCTTGATTTTGCGTTCCTTACGCGGTTGGGTGATTTATGGGACCCCCTTGACAGTTCGCCTTGACTAAAACTCCTCCAGCAAGGCCCAACCTTGGTTTTACCATTTGCCTACCTAAGCCTTTTCCCTTGGGTTCTGCAGACGCAAGGGTCATCTTTATTTTAAACCCCCCCGGGCCAGTGCTCCTTCGAGTGTTGGTCCGAACCGAGCTGCCTGCGGGGCCACCTTGGGGAAACTTGAGGGCTGGTTTTACTCATAGCCAGACTCATCCGGTGTTGCCCTGAGAACGAGATATGTGCAGCTCCTATCGGGATTTGTCGGCACATCGGGCGGCTTTGCTGGTCTTGTTTTACCATTGTCGAAATGTCTTGTAAACCAGGATTCAGAGACTGATCGGGTCTTCCCGGGAGAAGGTTTATCCTTCGTTGACCGTGAGAGCTTATAATGGGCTAAGTTGGGACACCCCTGCAGGGTATTATCTTTCGAAAGCCGTGCCCGCATTTATGTGGCAGATGGGAATTTGTTATTGTCCGGTTGTAGAGAACTTGACACTTGACTTAATTAAAATACATCAACCGTGTGTGTAGCCGTGATGGTCTCTTTTCGGCGGAGTCTGGGAAGTGAACACGGCTTTTGGGTTATGTTTGACGTAAGTAGGAGTTCAGGATCACTTCTTGATCATTACTAGTTCACGACCGTTCCGTTGCTCCTCTTCTCGCTCTTATTTGCGTATGTTAGCCACCATATATGCTTAGTGCTTGCTGCAGCTCCACCTCACTACCCTTCCCTACCCATAAGCTTAAATAGTCCTAATCTCGCGGGTGTGAGATTGCTGAGTCCTCGTGACTCACAGATACTACCAAAACAGTTGCAGGTGCCGACGATACCAGTGCAGGTGATGCAACCGAGCTCAAGTGGGAGTTCGACGAGGACCTTGGTCGTTACTATGTTTCGTTTCCTGATGATCAGTAGTGGAGCCCAGTTGGGACGATCGGGGATCTAGCATTTGGGGTTGTCTTCTTTTATTTTGGTTCCGTAGTCGGACCTATGTGTGCACTCTGATTGATGTATGATTTATTTATGTATTGTGTGAAGTGGCGATTGTAAGCCAACTCTTTATCCCATTCTTGTTCATTACATGGGATTGTGAGAAGATGACCCTTCTTGCGACAAAACCACAATGCGGTTATGCCTCTAAGTCGTGCCTCGACACGTGGGAGATATAGCCGCATCGTGGGTGTTACAAGTTGGTATCAGAGCCATCCCCGACTTAGGAGCCCCCTGCCTGATCGAATCGCTGGCGTTGTTGAGTCTAGAACAAAAATGTTTTGAGTCTTAGGATTATATATATCGGAGAGTAGGATTCTCTTTACTCCTCAGTCCCTTCGTCGCTCTGGTGAGGCCTCCTGACGTAGAAGTTTTGACTCTCCTCCCCTAAAATTTCACTAAAAAAATTTTAGGATCACGCGGGTATCTTGGAATCGTTCCGATGGTTTTGTGACGAGAACATTGTTCTTGGTGCCTCCTGGCATTTAGGGGTTGTGGCAGTGTGCCGGGGAGTTGAGCTCCGAGGTGTTGTCGTCACAATTTTATCGTTGCAGTTCTGGAATACCTGAGTTTCGCCGACATCGAAAATCTCTTTTATGCAGTTGTTGCTGAGTTCACCTCGACGCCACCCAGTACTGGGGCGGGAGTTCGGGAGTATTGCCATAACTCGTATAACGGATGCTTTTCGAAGGTTGAGGTAAATGATTTCCGAAGGTTTCTTGGTTGTGTGTTGAAGGATGGATACAGTTGGATCTAGGTATTGTTAGTCCCTGAGCTATTTGGTGAAGTCCGTGTGCCGACTCCTGCAGCCCCCGGGCTGGTTTGTGTAGTCCCCAGGCCGGGTGCGACTGCTGCAGTCCACGTGCCGCCTGCCGAAGTCCCCGGGCCGGCTGCAGCCCCCGAGTCGGATCCGACTGGTTCGGGAGGAGCTGGCACGAAGATGGACTCGGATTCTGGAGAAGGCTTGATCGACGGCTTGCGAAGGCACTGAAAGGAGATGCCGGCTGGTATTGCTTGACGGGTCAAGCCGATCCGTGCCAGGGCATCAGCTGGCTCATTTTCATTCCGTGGCACGTGAAGGAACTGGGACCCCTCAAAATATCCGCTGAGCTGCTGAACGAGGAAGCGGTAACTTGCTATGTTTGCATCCTTGGCGTCCCAGTCACTAGAAGACTATTAGACCACCAAGTCAGAGTCGCCATATGTCGGTGTGGAACGACACCTATGGGATCACAAGAATCCCTACTACGGTTGCCGGGGCGCAGGGTTGTGAGAAGAGCAGGATTGGTAATCAGCACAAGGATCATTTACCCAGGTTCGGGCCGCGAGGATGCGTAAAACCCTAGTCCTGCTTTGGTGGCTGTATTTCAGAGAGTTCTTGGGCTCCCGAACTAGCTATGGTGGGTGCGTGGTTCCAAAGAGCCGAATCCTTTTCCAGTATTTCATGGGCCTCCTTTTATACTCGAAAGGGGCTGCCACAGTGGCACACAGGAGGTGGAAAGGCGTACAGTGCTACGAGCTTATCGCTCGTATTACAGGACAAGACGCCTTTAATGCGTCGCTGAGGTGTCCCCTAGCTTTATCGTGGACGGGAGCGAGGCCCGTCCCGTCCGTCGCCGCTCCTCCTCGCTTCGACACGCGCCCTGGCCAGCGACGCATGCGGCACCATGTAGGCAGGCCGGCAGCTGAGGTGGCGCGATGGTAGGGTCTTCACGAAGATCTGCATGCCGCCACGCAGGCACCTGCTGAGTTGGCCTGGAAGCTGCATGTTGCCACGCAGGTGCCAGCCCAGCTGGTTGGGCTGGCAGCTGCATGCGAACAATGGTGGAGATTTGGTTGGTGCGGGCCTGGCAGTGGCCCTGCTGGCGTGCTCGGTGAGAGCCTTGCCGGGTGGCCCGGCAAGGGTCTTGCCGTGGCGCGCAGTCGTCCTCAGCAAGGATCTTGCCGGGGGTCTCGTGGCTCTCCTCGACAAGGATCTTACCGAGGATCGTCGTCTTTTAATCCTCATCTGATCTTGAATGTCCCTTGTCTTCACAAAGATCTGCATGCCACCATGGAGGTGCCTCCCGAGCCCTGGCCCAATGTGGTTGGTTGAGTTGGAACCCGTGGGCTCGAGGGTGGCTCACTCCGCTGGTGTGGGCGAGCTGCCCCGGCAAGGGCATTGCCGGGGCTACTGAGGTTGCCCCCGGCAAGGATCTTGCCAGGGGAACCCGCTTCGCCTCTCTGCTTCTTTGTGGTCTCGATCTTGGCGTTGCTCTAGCTGTCTTGGGCTTCGGTTTTACCTCGGTTCACCTCCCCTGTTCTGCTTGGTGTGGCCGCGGGCGCGGCTCAGACTGTCCGTGCACAGGTGAAGGGGTACAAAGATGCGCCCCTTCTTTTGTACACCGACAGGAGCCCCCGGGCCCGGGCCACACATAAGCGCGACACGTTGTTGGGCCAGGCCCAAAACGGTGTGCGGGCAAGCGGGGCAGATTTTCACCAAAGTAACTATTCGTCCGCTGCGCTTCCCCATGACCCGCGTTGAATGCGCGACGTGGCAAGGAGGCGCGCGTGACATGGGCGGCATGCGCGGGGCGGTTTCCGTAGGCATGCGTCACATCACGATACAGGGGCGGCTCACGCCTTCCCCATGAAGAGGGAGAGGCGTAAAGGCGCGGCCCATTTACTGAATGGGCCCGGGTTGCGGTCTTCAAGGCGTCCACACCCCATGATCAAGGGGTGGGGAGAGATCGCTTCACCCGTCCCCTCGGTTCTGCACGTTCGCCACGCGTCCTTCATGCGCCTGGGGTGGCAAGCGGTGGAGGCGGGAAACCGGGCCATCGCTGGTTGGGGCAGCGAGTCGGTCTCGATTCCCTGTGCCTCTGGTGTCTGGATTGGTCGAGCGGGGCTGCCGAGCCCCAACCCCGCCCCTTTATAAGGAGAGGGAAGGGGGGATGGCATCCCGCATTCTTCTATCTTCTTTCTCCTCCTGCTTCTGCTTCTTTCTCTCATCCGCCATTGAGAAAGGGAATCCCGACCCTTCGACGGTGGCGGCAAGGATCGCCGCTCGACAGCGCACCCCCACTCCTCCTGGGCTTGTGGTGGCAGAGCCGGCCACGAGGGGAAGGGGGAGGGGGCGAAGCCGTGGCAGAGGTCGTGGTGCTCGGGGAAGAGGAGGACGGGGCGGCGCGCCGACCTCGCCCCCGCCAATGATGCCTTTCCCGACGGAGGGCCATGTTGGAGACGAGCCCTGCGAGTTCTTCATCATGCTGTGCCGGCCTCCACGTCATCGTCTTCGTCTCCCCGCCCCGTTTGCTCAGGTGATGGAGCGTGACCCGCCCCTGACCCTCAGGTTGCACATGAGGGGCTGTGGGAATGGGGGCACGCGGGTCGACGTCGACTTCCCGGCTCCTCGGGTCATGTACCTCTGCCGCGGATGGAAGACGTTCGCTCGCATCCACAGCCTGACTGCAGGGCTCGTCCTCTACTTCAAATTAATGGAGGACGGGTTGCTCTCCGTCAAGGTCTTCGGAGAGTTTGGAACTCGCCTGAAGTGCTGCGTGGAGAGCTCCTCCGACGGAGACTCTGACGATGGAAGCTCTTCCTCGAGCGAGAGTGACGAGGAGGACAGCGGGGCAGATGACGGGGAGGAGTCCGACTAGGCGTCGGACGCCCCGCGCCTGGGCGGGTGCGGCAGCAGCAGCATCAGCACATGGCCGCTCCTCCGGCGGAGTTTTGCCGGGGGAGGGGCCAGCTCCTTGAACTTCTCGGGGCCGTCTCCATGGGCGGCTGGCGTCGGGAGGCTGCGGAAGAGGAAGAGGTCAGGCGGCAAGGCCGTCAACTCGGAGTACGCGGACACCGACGCCTTCGTCGCGTGTCCGACGTCCTGCCGCCTCGTCTTCCAGCTCCTTTCTCGGCACCATCATTAGCAGCCCACCCTTGGGTAGCCACCAAGGTGTTCTCTTGGTGCTTTCTGCTGCTCATAGCTCGCCTAGGTGCCCCTTTTGCCCTTTCGCCTTCTTGATTTGCCTCCTGAGGAGAGGGACAAGAAAGGGATCACGGGCATCTCATCTCTTGTTTAGTTTGTAAGCCTTCGGGCCTTCGTTAAATTTAGAACATGTAATCCCCTTGCTCATGTTTTTCATTCCGTATGAACTGTACCTGTATGGGATGTTTTTAATGAAAAAGGGATGTTTGCCGGGGTTTTCGTTCGAGGGTAGACCCCGCGACAAGGAGCGAATCCTTGTTACTATTTAAGATAAACGTTTTTCGCCCGGCAACAGGCCTTGCCATCCCCTTCACTTCGCTCGACCATTCTCGCGCTCTTAGCGGAGGCAGGGATGAAGTGGGCTTAGGCTCCTCATTCTATCTCCTTGCCGCCACGGCTACAACCAAATCCGGACCCAGGAGATAATCCTTAGGTATAAGAAAAAGGGGAGCATGGTAGCCTGGAGATAAAACGAGGTTTCACATGCCCCAGTTCCATTCTGAAATGCATGACAGAGGATGAGAGACTTATCAGGATCTGCAGCCCCCGGCAACCTTGTCTTGCCGTGGTTGGATCCTTGTACTTGCAGCCCCAGGCAACTCTGGTTTGCTGGGGTCGGGATGCCGGTCCGTTCCCTTTCTTCCAAGTAGCTCAGCAGAAGTGCTCATGTGCCCTGCGAACAAAAGGAGGACAGAAAAGAACAGAGAGACGCGCACTCGACCTCTAGACTAGGGGTTAGTCGCCGCTAAGCACTATCAACCCTAACCAAGGAAGAGACTCGACCTAGCATGCATGCTATAACTTAGGGCGCCAGCGCTTCATTTATCTGTGCTCAGGGTCTGCGCCTGGCTTTGTACAAAGGGTTACATGCCTTGCCGGCAAGGCTTGTACAAAAGGTGGCTTGTCGGGGGGCCCGGCAAACCGCGCCTTATGGGTAAAAGTTGCGAAGATGCTCGATGTTCCAGGAGTTGCTGAATGGAACGGCATCTTCGGTGTCCAGGCGGACTGCGCCAGGCCTGGTGACTCGTCTTACCCGATAAGGGCCTTCCCACTTCGGCGTCAACTTGTTGGAATTCTTGGCCGATTGAACGCGCCGAAGAACAAGGTCGCCTTCCTCAAAGCTTCGGGCATGAACCTTGCGGCAATGGTAGCGGTGCAAGGCTTGCTGGTAGCGTGCTGCTCTCACAGCCGCCCAAAGACGATCTCCCTCAAGGAGCGTCGCGTCATCTTGCCGCAACTACTCTTGCTCACGCTCATCATAAACGAGCACTCGAGGTGACCCGAATATGAGTTCCATGGGGAGAACTGCCTCCGCCCCATATACTAGGGCAAAGTGTGTCTGACCGGTGGCTCGATTTGGCGTCGTCCTGATCGACCAAAGAACCGCCGGCAACTCATCAATCTAGCGCCTTCCGCTCTTGTGCAGCCTGTCAAAGGACTTCGTTCTCAGGCCTCGCAACACTTCAGCATTTGCCCTCTCTACTTGGCCGTCGCTCCGGGGGTGTGCCACGGAAGCAAAACAGACCTTCCTGCCGAGGTCTTGAATGTACTGCATGAAGGTGTGGCTTGTGAACTGCGTGCCGTTGTCGGTGATGACTCTGTTTGGCACACCAAAATGGCAGACTAGTCCCTTGAAGAACTTGACGGCTGACTGTGTTGTCACCTTCCTCACTGTTCCACCTCTGGCCACTTTGTGAACTTGTCGATTGCAATGTACAAGTACTCAAAGCCCCCGACAGCATGGGGGAAAGGGCCCTGTATGTCAAGACCCCAGAACGATAATGGTCAGGAGAGAGGGATCATTCGAAGGGCTTGAGCTGGTTGATGAAGCTTCTTTGAATGGAACTGACACGCTTAACACTTGGTTACTAGTGTCGTCACATCCTGGAGGGCGGTGGGCCAGAAGAAACCTTGCCGGAACGCCTTGCCGGCAAGGGCCCTCGACCCTATGTGGGAGCCACATATGCCTCCATGTATCTCTGCCAACAGCTCCAGTCCTTCCTCCCAGGGGATGCACTTCAATTTCACACCGTTCAGCCTTCTCCTGTACCGGACGTCATCGACGAACTGGTACAGGGCAGACCGCTTCTTCCTGCTCCTCAGGAAGTTCCCCTGTTGGGAGGAATCGGACAGTATGTTGCGCCCACGCCGGAGCCTGGGGCTCGACGGCAAGGACCAAAGGCATTTCCTCTGCCATGGGAGCGGCTGTCTCCACGGCCAGGGCTTGACGCCCTGCCGGAGCCAGTTGCTGTTTGGCAGGCTCAGTGTCCACGGCAGCATCCTTGCCGGCAGCCCCAGGGGGCTCGGTAGGAAAATACTCGCCGGGACCTGATTTCCTTCGCTTGTTCCGCCCCGTTGATGGTTTGACGGATGGCTGAGTTAACCGGAGCAAAAAGGTACCTGGTTCCACAGGTAGCTTGAATGCAGCACGCTTCGATAGGTAATCGGCGATGTCGTTCTCCGCTCGGGGAACGTGCTCCTCTTGGATACCGTCAAAGCGCTCCTCCAGCTTCCTCAATTCATCTACGTAGGCCTCCATCAATGGGTTCTGGTAATCCTTGTTGACTTGTCTGACGACAAGCTGCGAGTCACCCCTGACGATGAGCTTCTTCACCCCGAGGTCTCCCGCGATCTTGAGACCGGCAAGCAGCCCCTCGTACTCAGCAGTGTTGTTTGTGGACATCTCCCTGGGAAAGTGCATCTAGATCACGTACTTGAGGTGCTCTGCGGTGGGTGCGACAAGCAGCACACCGGCACCAGCGCCTTGCAGCGAGAAGGCCCCATCAAAGTACATGATCCAGTCGCGGTCCACTTCCATGCCGGGGAAAACGGTCTCTTGGATTTCTTCGTTATGTGTTGAGGTCCATTCCGCAATGAACTCTGCCAAGATTCTGCCCTGGATTGTTGAGGTACTTTCAAACTTCAACCCAAAGCTCGACAACTCCAAGGCCCATTCCACAATCCTTCCGGTTGCATCTGGGTTGTGCAGTATCCGTTGTAGCGGGAGGCGGGTGACAATAGTGATCTCGTGGGCTTGGAAGTAATGACGCAGCTTCCTCGAGGCCATAAGGAGGCCGAAGAGCAATTTATGCACACTGGAGTACCTCGACCTAGCCCCCTGCAAGAGGGAGCTGACAAAGTAAACCGGGTGATGCATCATCTTCTTCTTTTGCACCACTTCGCTTGACTGTGCGGGTGTTGCCCCGACGGTGTCAGACTCTACCGGGGGCCTTGCCTTGACGGCACCAGGTCCTGCCAGGGGAATCTTTGGCTCGCCGTCCGCTGGTTCTGCCGTTGCCACTGCCTCCTCATCGACCTCCCTCTATGCCACCAGTGCAGCGCTGACCACTTGATTCGTTGCCGCTAGGTACAGCAGCAACGGTTCTTGTGGCTTAGGCGTAACCAGTATTGGCGTGGAGGAAAGGTATTTCTTCAGATCCTGCAACGCCGCCTCGGCTTCTGGGGTCCACTCCATCGGACCTGCCTTCTTCAAGATCTTGAAGAAGGGAAGGGTGCGCTCGGCAGACTTGGAGATGAATCGGCTCATGGCGGCGACGAAGCCAGTGAGCCGACGCACATCCTTGATCTGCTTGGGAGCCTCAATCTGTTCAATAGCCTTGATTTTGTCTGGGTTTGCCTCAATCCCGCGCTGCAACACAAAGAATCTGAGAAGCTTGCTGGGCGGAACGCCGAATACACACTTCTCAGGTTTCAACTTAAGGTTGATCTTGGGCAGGTTGGCAAATGTCTCTTCCAGATCTTGCACAAGAGTTACCCCGTCCTTGGTTTTGACCACTATGTCATCCATGTATGCCTCCATATTTCTATGGAGCTGGGGTTCAAAACCAATTTGGACTGCTCTTGCAAACGTCGAGCCAACACTCTTCAACCCGAAAGGCATCCGTAAAAAGCAATACGTACCACATGGGGTGATGAATGTTGTCTTCTCTTCATCCTCTCTCATCATGAAGATTTGGTGGTAGCCCAAGTAGGCGTCGAGCAATGACAGTAGAGCACACCCGGCCGTGGAGTCGACAATCTGGTCGATGCGCGGCAACGGGAAGGGGTCCTTAGGACAAGCCTTATTGATGTCTGTGTAATCAATACACAACCTCCACTTCCCATTTGGCTTGCGCACCACTACCGGATTGGCCAACCACATCGGATGGAGCACTCCTCTCACCAAACCCGCTGCTTCCAACTTCCTGATCTCCTCTGTGATGAACTCCTGTCTCTCTAGAGCCTGCTTTCTGACCTTCTGCTTGACGGGCCGCGCATGAGGATAGACACCTAGGTGGTGCTCAATCACCTCCCTGGGAACACCGGGGATGTCGGATGCTTGCCACGCAAACACGTCGACATTCACCCGCAGGAAGGTGACGAGCGCGCCTTCCTATTTGTTGTCGAGGGTGGAGCCTATGGTGAAAGCCCCTTCCGTGCCATCCTCCCTGACGGACACCTTCTTGGTCTGCGGTGGCTCAGCTCTAGATTTCTTGCTCTTGCCGGTAGAGCTCTTTGGCACGTCCTCCACGGTAGCACAACACTCCGAGGAGGTGCGCTTGCCGGAGTGGGTGCGAGAGGTCTTGCAGGGCTTCTTCTTCCCTCCCGGGGCTTCAGCGGCAGGAGCAAGTGCCTTGGCGACAGCTGCTGCAACTGCTTCGCGGTAGAGTTAGTCGGTGCAAATCAGCGTGTCCTTCTTATCGGAGGGGACGGAGATGATAGTCAACGGCCCGAGCATCTTTAGCATTTTGCAGGCGTAGTGCGACGCCGCCATGAACTTGGCTAGTGTCGGGCGGCCGAGGATCCCGTTGTAGGGCAAGGGAATTTTGTCCACATCAAAGACGATCCTCTCCGTCCCGTGGTTCAACTCCCCTCCAAACGTCACGGGTAGCGTGACCTTCCCCTTCGACTGGCTCCTCCCTGGATTGACCCCTTGAAACGTGCCCGTTTTCTCGAGGTCTC
This sequence comes from Triticum aestivum, assembly GCF_018294505.1. NCBI lineage: Eukaryota > Viridiplantae > Streptophyta > Magnoliopsida > Poales > Poaceae > Triticum > Triticum aestivum. The sequence continues at coordinate 286,226,730 of NC_057805.1, forward strand.
CATCAGGGATTTGCAGCCTTTTGATCACGATGGGCGAGATCAAGTCTAGGCCGGCCCCGCCGTCGACCAACATCTTGTTCACCTTGAGGTTGCGTATCGTTGGGGAGACCAACAACGGCAAACACCCGACCGCGGTTGTGTGGTCAGGGTGGTCCTCAGCATCAAAGATGAGGGGCGTGTTGGACCACTTCAGCGGCTTCTGAGCGTCGAACGACGGCTCCGCTGCTGTAATCTCACACGCCCACTACTTGAGCTGGCGGTGAGAAGTATGCAGCGAGGCGCCACCGTCGACGCACATGGCCTCTGTAGCCTTCTGGAACTCTTGCTCGCTGGACTCGTCGTCCTCGTCATGATCATCGTCTTCTTGCTTCCTGTCACGGCCCCAGGTGGGCCATTCTTGCTGGTTGTCCTTGTCGCGATGGCCTCCTTGGCCGCCGCGCTTCTTGTCTGATCCCTCGGCACCGTCCTAGCCCTTCTCCTTGTCCCGCCTCTCATACTCGGCCTTTTGCTTTTCAGCAAGCAGCTCGACTTGCCGGCAGTTCTGGAGGTCGTGGCCTTTGGTGGGGTGGATCTTACAGTACTGCTTGCTAGAGCCCCCTGGCTCGTCGGTAGCTGCTAAGGCCCGGTAGGCGACGCACCCGGTAATCTCCTTGCCGGGGTCGTCTGCCTTGACCTTCTTGGCAGCGCCGGTGTCGTCAGACCCTTCAATGGCAAGCACGGCCTTGCCCTTGCGTTTCCTGTTGCGACACCGGCCCTTCTTCGTCAAGGCGGCGGTGTCTTCATCAGTAGAGTCGGTTTCCGCGCCAGCGTCCTCGCCGGGGTACTTCCTTCCCTCTTCAGCCCGAGCGCACTTGTCGGCCAGAACGTATAGTTCGGCCACATCTTAACCTTGGTCATTGCCAGCTCTTCGCGCATCTTGCGGTTGTGCATGTTCTGATGGAACGCGCTGATCACAGCAGTGCGATGAACGTCGGGGATGTTGTACTGTACTCGGCTGAATCTCTGGATGTACTTGCGCAGGGTTTCCCCTTCCTTCTGGGGAATGATATAGCATTTGTATAGTAAAAACGGGACAAGACTCTCTCTTTGTGTGGTATGAATAGTTTTATTTTATTTGTTTTTTTGTTGAGGGAAGTGCGAATTGATTTGGTACGTACAAGTACAATATTACACGTTAGGCTTGTCCCTAAAATTCAACCCGCGCCTTGTTATATCCCGATAATTCAGATATCATGCTCCCAAAACTGGCGCCTTCACAACCAGCGCCTTCCTATCCCGAAATTACTACGCGCGGGGAGACTCCCTCCAGCTGCCAAATCCCGACAAGCGAAATCCCCTTCTAACCCTGAGCCGAAAGGGCTGCTAGTTCAAATCGGTGGTGGCACTTTTGTAACAAACCCTACATTTTGGACAAGCGCGTCCCAAAGTCATGGTTCCCCCCTCCCATCGCCTCTGTTTCGCCATTCGAAATCCCAGGCCGCCATAACCTCTCCGCTCCAGCCGCGAAACCCCACCCTCCTCCGTCCGCCACCTCACCGCTGCCCAGCCGGAGCCTCTTCCCCAACGACGTCGTCCACCGCAAGAGCTCGACATCCCTCATCCACCTCCCCAGATGAGGATCCGTCGTCCATCTCGTCGTCCCGCCGGTTCAGCCGCCCCATCCTCCACCTCCAAGGAGCTGCTCCGACGATCGCCTCGTCTATCGCGGCTGATCCATCCCCACAATGCCGCCTTAACCTGCTCCACCAGAACCGCAGCATCCTCACCGACTCCTCGGACGAAGCCGAGGCCTACTCGGCGCCACCAAAGAGATTGTACACTCATCGCATCGCACCTTCTCCTTAACTCGACCTCCCGGCACCGACGGTGCTCAACCCCGCAGCCGCATGGAGAGGCTACCTCGAAGCCGGCGCCACGGGCGACATCTCCACGGCGGCTCTCCACAGTGCGCGGCCCCTTCGGCGGCGGCATACATACCAGCCGGATCTGCTGCTGCTGCTCCGGCTCTCGCTCGCTCGCTCGCGCTGCTGCTGCTGCTCCGGCTCTCGCTCGCTCGCGCTGCTGCTGCTCCAGCTCTCGCCCGCTCGCTCGCGCTACTACTGCTGCCATGCTGCGACTCTGCTTTGATTTAGCTACACTTCAGTCGACTGAATCGACTTTTGGGTCAGTCAATTTTCAGGGGGTGGGGGGGGGGGCTCGCCGGAGTTAAGGAAGAACCACCCACAGCGGGGTGGGGGGCTCGCCGGAGAGGAACCCCACTATCTGTCTTATGATTGAGGGTGGGGGCAGTGGTCGGCGGCGGTGGGGGGCACGGTGGTGGGGATGTGGCGTGGGGATCGCCAAAGAAAAAGCTCGGCGTGAGGGGGGGCTAGAGGGCGGGCCGGGGCTGCGGCGGACCGGCGGTGGGGAGTTGTTTCGCGGCGGCGAGGCGGCGCGGGAGCCGGTGGTTGCTTGCTGCTCAGGGGGGTGCAGGCTGAAGATGAACTACAGGCCCTCCCTAAACTACATGTCAAGTGCCTCTCTGCTACCATTGCGTTCAGTTTCGATAGTAACATTCAGATTCCACAGTAAATTTCAGTTTTGACAGTTAAGTTCACAGTCAACAGTTTTTACCTCATCTGTTGTAGCCAGGTGGTTTTGGTGATGTAAATTTTACATATATTTTACATCATCTATTGGAGATGCTATTAGAATCCCACTTGAGATTAACAATGTCTGTCTTGTGCTTCTTCAGCCTTGACATCTTACGGCTCACCGGAGCTGCCTCAACGACAGAACGATCCATCACAACAGAGCAGTGCCCTAGACGCCGTTTACAGATTCCTCAGATCTTCCTCCACACCTCCGAGCCACCTCTGCCTCAACTTCTTCAGCGACCAACCCAATGATGTTGAGGTCGACACGGCTACGGCAAAGAGGTTGTACACTTGTTGCATCACTTATTACTCTACATTCATGTCGATCCATTAGGGCTATTTTGGTTCAACGGAAAAACATAGCAATAGGAGTTTTCCTATGGCACTCTACTATTCAATTATTCATGTATTTTGTTGAAAGGAATGGAGAAAGACATCCACCTGGACCTACTTTTCAAAATCCTATGCATGAAAACAAGACCAAGTGCATTAGTGACAGAATAACATTCTAACTGTACACGCTTTCATATGGTTTCACTTTATTTTGGCCATGTTTCTTTGCATTCCTCTGCTCTTCCAATTCCTGTGAACCAAACACCCACGTTGACAGAAATCATGTGTTTACAAATGCTCTATTTACCATGTGCATTCCTATCCTATTCCGGTGTTTTTTCTATCCCTGTGTTTTTAGAATCATGCGAGCGAAATGAGCCCTTACAAAATTACTTTAGTTACACGTAGGTGTCGAAGGAAACTTTGTGTGGTTTGTCCTGCTCCTGCCGTGACATCGTCCACCTCACCTGAGCTGCTCCATCGACAGAAGCATCCACCAAACCAGACATCACGACTCCTGACCGTCTTTCGCCGCCTCAGATCTCCTTCCCTGCCGCTGGCACCCACCGCAACGGCATCACCATCATCGACTCGGTAGATGAACCTGAGGAGTACACGGGTCCACAAGAGAGGTCGCACTCTTTTGTTTATGCTTATGTTATGCATTGCTTAAAATTACCTGCTACTTTATCATCATGTTCACCTCTTAGACTCCAAGTCAGGTCCAAATTAATGTTCAAACTTGAGTTCTAAATTAGTTGTGGGGCACATATCGAGGCAACAATGAATAGTATCTCTGTCTAATATCTGGTTCACCTAGGGTATGCCTATGTTGTTCATCTTGGGTGGGAAACAAATAGTAAAGCAATCATCATCCCTCTTTTTATTAAATTAAAGCAATCATCGGCCTGCTATCATTATTTTTGGATCCATCCACTAGTTGTTACCATCACTCTAGATTTCTGCATGCTCTCCTTACATAATCTCACCATCTTTTTTACGTATGCATGTCAGATATTGTACACAGTCATGCTGAACATGTAGAGAAAAGGAGAAGAGTTTTGCGCGGCAATACAATGTCATGCAAACATCGCTCCATGGTGGGTTCAATGGAAAACCCTCCCCCATCCTCTCCAGATTGTAATCCAGAGGAAGATATCTGTTCTGAGGTGGATTCTGACGCAGCTGACCACTCCTATTTACCCCCCCAAGGTGTTTGCTCTACCTTGGCATGATGATGTTAGTCATATCATGCATATGTTGCCTTGGAGTGCCTACTTTTGACATCATATATGTCATCTGCTTAGTTTAGACATGTTCTATAATGCCACCTGTTTAGTTTCTATATCATATACGGGAATTATGCAGTCTCATGTCTTTTAGCCAGCCATAATATATGTGAAATGTGCAATGCCATCCTGTTTAACCAGGCATCATATATTTGAATGATATCTTGCCCATCCTTTTCTTCATTACATTTCCATTTGTTGACAATGTTTGTACATTAAACTACTCTTCCCGTGAAAACAAGGCCTTCAGAGCAGACAACGCTACCCGTCGAAGCAGATCTCTTGTTGGGTCCCGATAACTCCTCAGAGATGGATTCAGAGATAGATGACCAGTCCTATTCCCCCAGCAAGGTGTATGCTCTAACTTGGCACGGTTATACTGCTCATATCATGCATATGGTATCTTGCATTGCATAGTTTAGACATCATATACACAATATTCAACACCATGCTCTTAGTTCAGACATCATATCGAATGCCCTCTGTTTAGCATATAAATCACATATCTAATTTAGATCATGCGATCCTGATTACTTAGATAACATGTATGCGAATTATGTCATGTGATCATGTTTAGTTATTCATCATATCTTTGAATTATGTTACGCTATGCTATCTAGTTTAGATAGACATCATATATGTGAAATTATGTCATGCTATCTGTTTTAGTTAAACAATATACATGTCAACTATTTCATGCCCACTTTTTTCCACACTATCTATTGCATCTGTCTCTCATACAATGTCTGTACATTCAACTATGTTTCCTGTTTATCAGCCATTTGAATTGGAGAGAGTGATGCTAGTATCTAGCGGAGTAAAAACACGGTCTTGAAATAAAACAGTGCTACCTCTTGGTGGAGATAGCACCCCAGTTGTACATGCACGAGAACCAGCCCTACCACACATAACCCAGACTCTCGCAGATTGTACCCCTACTGCGATGGTCAGAGAACCAGCTTCACCCAATCTAACCCCAACCCCAGCAGATAGTAACCCAGTTCTTGTTGACACAGCACCATCTCCACCACAGAGCTCTCAAACAAGAGCAGTTAGTAAGGCAGCTCCAGTTCCCAAAGGGCCAGTACTACCACGGCGAACCCCAACTCCACCAGTTAGTACGCCTATTCCTGTGGAGGAAGCACAACCAGCCAGTCATAGTTTAGCATCTATCGCATTTGATGTTGTTAAATCCTATGTGCGTATCTTCCCATCTTGGAAATATTATACTGAAGATGAAGGAAAATGCCAGTTGCAGGTGTTTGTCTAGGAGTTATGTGTAAGTAATGTTATTCATGGAAATAACTTTGCTTTGTCCCACACATTCTACCTCCATGATGGTTATAATACAGCAAATTTTCCCATTTTTCTCTATAGAGAAGGAGCGATTTGGAAACTCAGGATGAGGTAACCTATGCTAATACCTCTGCTATCTTCAAGGATGCTTGGTGGCAGTATCGGAATTACCTAAAGAAAACGTACTTCACTGGCAAAGAAACTCATCAAATTCCCTTACGTTCTCCTAAGACACATTTACTAGATGATCACTGGGAACGCCTTGTTCTGTACTGGTCCCGGACCAAGAATGTGGTCAGGTCTATGAGCTCATTTTTTAAGTATTGTATTCTTGTGTCTTACTATACTCTGTTGATGTAGAACAAGTGCTTAAACCTGAAGAACAACTGTTTTAATTTAAGATTCCATTGCTATAGTGCATACTGCTTTGCTCTTGAATCACTGTATTTACTCATAGAAACTTATTTTTAAATTGAAGGATCCAATCGAAACTTCAATGGCACAGTAGGTATGTTCACGCATGTTTATTTAACAGGTTTGCTCTTATCAATATCTCTGTTGATTTCAATTTCAATTGTGTATACAATTGACTTCTCATATCATGCACATTACTAGCATCACAACAGAGCCAATAGTGTTGTTGTACATGTAGACCCGTCGTACCCATCTGAAATCTTGTTGTGCCGTGTAGTTTCCCATGCTTTGTATTCTTTCACTGCTACTTTGTCTTAAACTGATATGATTTGAACTGTGTCTCTATTTTGATTTGGCAAGACAATGCAGTGACCATAGGACATAGATATATGTTTGTTTGATGCTTTTATTATGTACTAGTACTTGGCAATAGAAGACTTGGTAGTTTAATCTTGTCCACCTTACTAACAAACTGGTTCACCAAAATGAGTTTCATATACTAGTACATGCTAAACCTGTTATGTGTCTTCTTGTTTCTTCTTTTAGAATGCTGAAAGAATATTGGGGAAGAGTGCCTTATTAAGCAATGGTAAAGGAAGTAATGCAGATAAGGTTCATGATAGTGAACTATCCTTGTTGGTCTCCAACAAAGCTGATAAAACAGTTAAGGAAGACTATCTTGAAGATAGTGAGACAACCCCAAAGTCCTGTCTTGGTTTAGTGTTCGAGTTACTGGCCACTACCGCTTGCACAAGCTATTCAAACTCACAGTCTGAATCAGTTCGGTTTCTTGAGTCTCAACTACAAGATGAAAGACATCGATCAACTGTGCTGCGACAAGAAGCGGAAGGACTGCGGAAGTCCCTGGAGCATTCAGATGCATACTTTCTGGTGCAACAGCAAGCGTTGGATGATTTTAGCACCAAACAGGACAAAGCTAATAAGCTTGCTAAGCTTATTGCCAGCATGGTTGATACCCAGGATAACGTTTCTTGAGCTCTTCTGAAGTTGTTTCAGTTATGCTCTTGTTTTGCTATCGCGTATATTTGCACTAGTGGCCAATTTTGACGGTCAGTGTATGTAATATGCTGCTTTGTTCCCTATATTTGCACTGGTGGCGAACTTTGATGCCCAGTGGATGTAATATGTGTAATAGCTATAATAGGCTAGCATTAGTTGCTTGCTTATTTATTTCCTTATTGTCTTGTTTAGTTGTTTGCTTGTAGTCAATGTAGTTCTTTTTCTGCGTTTTTCTAGTGGCCACAATAACCTATTTTTGGTAACTAGGCCACAATAATCATGGCAACACACGGACTATTGTAACCATGCACCTCCTACGGGCCGTAGGATGCATGGGCCTTCTACGGGCCGTAGGATCCATGGGCCTTCTACGGGCCGTAGGATCCATGCACTTTCTACGGGCCTTATGATCCATGGTCCTTCTACGGGCCGTAGGGTCCATTGGTCTTCTACGGGCCGTAGGATCCATGGGCCTTCTACGGGCCGTATAATCATTTCCCCAAACATGGGCCGTACTTTTCGTGGACCATAACGGGCTGTTAATTGGCCGTATTTGATAACGCTATGAAAACAACCCAACGGGTTAATGGGCCACAAACGGGCCGAATGTAACCACGGGCTAAATTTGGCCCACAAACGGAACAGGCCATTACGGACCGTAACTAACCAAATTCTAGAAATGAGCCCAAGAATAAATGGGCCCTTAGAAGGCCGAAAGTTAACACGGGCTGGAAACGGCCGACGGAATAATGGGCCGTTAATGGGTATAAAGCGATACACTGTTCATTATTGGCCAGTTTCATCTCGGGCCTTTATTGGGCTCAGAGTTACGATGGGCCTCATGTGGGCCGAAAGACACCATGGGCCATACATGGGCCGGAAGTAACAATGGGCTGGAATCATATTGGACGGCCCAGATGAAGCAATTGGGCTTAATTCCGATAGGCCGTAATGGGTCGGGAGTTAGCGGGTCATAAATGGGCGATATACGAACAGGACGTTAACAGGCTTTCCATGGGCCGGCCCGTTACCTTTTGACCAAGTCAAACGGGCCGGCCTTTTCACCAGAATGGGCCTCTGTTGGGCCGTGCCATGTGTCGAGGTATCATGGGCGCCTCCTGTCCAATCAGTGGATGACATCTGTCCCAACGGTGAGCCATCACGTGTTTCCTCTAGCCAATGAGAATTTTACACGTGGAAAATCCCCATTGGTCCGGGCTGTTAACGGGTTATCGGATCCAAAACCGGACCCGATAGCTTAACGGCGACCTGTTATGGTGAATGCCATGTGTCGATCACCCTTGATGAAAACACTTCTATGACGCGTGATTTATCGTCATGGAAGTGGACACTTCCGTGATGATAATTTTGGTAATGTCATGGAACACTTCTACGACAGCATAGGTATGACTATCTTGATTCTATCATAAAATCGTCATGGATGTACATGCATGACAGAAAACGTGACCTACTATGACAAACACGGATTATCATGGAAGTGTATTTTTTTTGTAGTGCCAAGGTCGACAGTCACCTTAGACCAGTGGGCTTCCCATCGCCGTGTAGAGATTTGTGAGGGAGTGGTGGGCGGCTGCCAGGATCTCAACCCCTCCACAGATCTCAAATCAGGAGGATGAGGGTGGAGGCAGCTGGATCTAGCACCGGTTGGGGTCATGGTGATTCTGGTCCTCCACGAAGCGCAGCAGGTTCAAATCGGAGAAGAGGGTGGCCGGTGATGGCTGGGGGACTGTGGGACGTTGTTGTTGTAGCACAGGTTGTAGGAGGAGGTGAAGGTAGAGAAAGCGGTGGTGGAGGAAGGAGGGAGGGTGCCACTAAGAAAAAACACGCTTGAGAAAAATAAACTTGGGGCTGCAAAGCCCGCACCTTGGGCCAACGGTTCTCCAGAACGGCTGGAACCGAACGCGGACGGGCCCTGTCCGTCGGGTCTGCCATCCAGCCAGCCTAGTGCCTACGCACTACTGGGCTCTCGTAGACAGCGTGGTCCTGCCTTCGCTATAAGAGGAAATAACCATCTAAAGCTTAATAACATGAAAATGCAAACAAGGAAAGTGGAGGGACCAGATCCCAACAGGAATGAGTGCTCGTGATTGCAACCGTTTCATAGGTTTGCTTTTCCCTATATATATACTCCCAAGAGTACATACTCCCATAAGCTAACAAGAAAAAAAATGTTGCATGCAGTAGCCACCCTGTGCATGCGGTTGGTTGATCCTATAATTAAGGTGTGGTCGCATGCAAGAGCGGCATGTGCATGCTTTTGGATGCAGCGAATGCTTTTTTAAATAGTATAAACCACATGGCTCATCTATACTTTTTCCCAACGAGTCTGAGTACATACTCCCTCCATCCGGAAATACTTGTCATCAAAATGGATAAAAGGAGATGTATATAGACGTATTTTAGTTCTAGATACATTTTTTTATCCATTTTGATGACAAGTATTTTTGGACGGAGGGAGTACTATATTTTACCGTCCAATATATACTACATTTTGCGAGGTGGCATATAATATATATTTTCGTGAAGATTAGAAAAAATAATACATATATTTGTGAGTTAGTACATACACTTTTGTTAGTCAGTATATTACATTTTCAAGGAGTATATACTAGATTTCTTTAAAAAAGGAGTATATACTGCATGATTTTTTAAGGGTATAAACTGCAATTTTTTCAATAGGTATAAGCTCCAAAAAAATATCAATTGCTATATACTACATTTTGAGGGATAAGCTGCATTTTTTCAATGGCTATATAGTGCATTTTGAAATGAGTATGTATAAGCTGCACTGTTTTTCAACGAGTACATACTGCAAGATATTTAATGGATATATACTGCATTCTTGAAGGAGTATTATACACAATTTTTCAACTGATAAATGCCGCATTTTTTTCAATGGATATATACTGCATTTTGAGGGATAAAATGTAGTTTTTCAATGGCTATATACATGCTGGAAGAGGTATGTATATGCTGCACTGTTTTTCAAGCAGTATATACTGCATGATTTTTTAATAGATATACTGCAATCTTGAAGGAGTATTATACACCATTTTTTCAACTGGCAAATACTGCATTTTTTAGGGAGTACTAATCAATAACTGTATGCCTATACGTGCTTCACAACAAAGTTGGAGCTAGGCAGGTCCAATTGGAACTAGCTCGCATGCAGCCATGCATGTGTGGGGTACATCATGGAATCTGGATGTCAGCAAGAATCGTCATTCTCTTCGCATGTCAGCAAGCTCGGTTTTGACTTCTCGCCGTCTTGAGCTTGTGCCGAAATGGCCATGCGACGCAACAGATAGTTGGTAGCTCACATCTTGATTGATCGCCATCGCATGGATATACTGCCATAAATTATTACCACCATGAGATTCTACTACGACACACGCATAGTAGAAACACAATTAGTATAGCCTAAAGAAAATAAGAAAAATGAAGATTTGTATTTTGGAGCATACCTCGATAGTATGACGAACACATATGCCACTAGATGAGAAATGATACTTTTGTTGTCATTGTCGTCGGTGCCGATTTTCTGTCAGACTAGGCGGCCACGGCTCATCGTCGCTGTCGCCGTCGCCGGTGCCTCCACTCACCATCTGACATAGGCGAGGAAGATAGCTTATAAGCACAAGGGTATGAACCAGATTCCTGCCATGTCGTTAGTACCCCGTTGATGGACTGCTTTTTCGGAAAATGAAACAAACCGAGACTATAACGCAGGGTGAGCATGATTGTAAGTGTGTGTGCTTATCCCAACTAATATGGAAGTTTTTTCCGAGAGGACTTCACCTTAGATTTTGAAAGCAATGAATTAATTAATTAATTGGATGTTGAACGCGGTATTGTAGGTCGATGGGAAGAACCAAACAAGCATCGTGTGTGGGAGTATGTACTCCTAGGAGTACCAACCCATTTTCCTATATATATACACACACACACACACACATATATATATATATACCATTGGAACATTATGGGGAAAACCTTACCAAAAAACAAAGTAAAAGTGCAATATGTGAAAACGTGCTTAGCACAAACCCATACGGAGATCAGTTTGAGTACTTTTTTTTCCAAAACAGATAAAAGAATATGACCGGCTTTGCAGTATTCAAAATTACTTTGTGAGTAATACATCAGTATAAAAACACACAAAGATCAGTACAAGTACTGTATTTTTCCCGACTGGAAAACAAAACGACATGTCTCACTGTATTCCAAATTACTTTTCAACGGTTGTGAATTTGAGAAAACTTTCAACATGACTAAGTTTCGCATTTTCGATAGCTTTTCAACGGTATATTATTTGCCCCATTTCGACAAACTTTTTTAATAAATCGCGTTTGAAATCAAATTTCACCCTATTCAAATTCGAGTTTAAACCGTAAGGAATTAGAAAAACATTTCTATACAAAAATGTTGTGCATTTTCCATTGCTTTTCAACGCCATATACTTTGCATCAATCCAAGAAACAGTTTGCAAAAAAAACATGAAAATACGTTTCGCCCAAAATTTTAACGTTTCTCAAATTACTTTTAAATCTTATAGAATTTGAGAAAACAATAGATATACGGAAGATGCGGATTTTTACCAGCTTTCCAACGCCATCTTATTTGCTCAATTCCGATAAACCATTTGAAATTTTAAGTTTACGATTCACGTTTTTGGTTTGAAAAAACGGTTTTTTCAAAACTGCTCTTAAACCGTGATGATTTTGCAAAACATTCCTATATGACTGTAATGTAGCTGTCAAGAGCTTTCTAGCGATATATTACATGCCCCATTCTGACGAAAAAATTTGCAATTATTTTTGAACTAGAGATGACGATCAGTTCGACGAGATGAAAATCATCAGTACAACCGCCTGAAACACTATTCTGATCACGGGATTAGAAAACACAACCTGAACTTCCTGAGTTACACAACTTGAACTTCTCTCTGTAGGAACCCGACCTTCGGGCTATCTCCGCAACCGTCTCTCCCAGAGTGAATTATTCTGGTCAGCCGTGTTCTATGTGATGTAAGTGTAAGATGCAAGCGGTTTTTAGCAACTAAATGCCCGTTTTAAATAGGAATCTCGTTCATTGGCGGATTTTTCTCTCGGGTCGTGATGAACATGTGTCTGTTGCAATTTTACTATGTGAGTTGTTCGACCTGAACTTCCCCCAGTGCTAGATTGAACTTCCGTCAACATTGCCCAAAGCTTGCAATATACCGTTGGAAAGCTATGGACTCGAGTATCATGACCCAAGTTAAATTTTTGGCAAAATGTAAGCGATTAAAGAGAAGTTTTGAAAACCGTTTTTTCTTCATAAAAAATCGTGAATCGTATTTGCGATCGCATTTCTAAACCGTTTATCGGAATGAGGCAAATAATATTGCGTTGGAAATCTGCTGCAAAACCGCTCCTTCCACATGTTCAAAGTTTTCTATAATTCCCTATGCTTAAAGATTAATTTAGAAAATCATAAACTTCCACAAACCGAACAACCGAGTTTGTATTTTCGATGCCACTTCTAAATGGCTAATGCAATTGAGGCAAATGATATCGGGTTGGAAAGCTTATGAAAATGCGCTACTTTTTCGTGTTGAATGTTTTTTTCTTATTTTGAACGGTTTAAAAGTAATTTACAAAAGGGTACAAGTTCCACTGAGTTTGTATTTTCAAGCTAATTTTTAACTACACGTCCGGATGCAGCAAATGATATGGCGTTGGAAAGCTTGAGGAAATGTGAAACTTGTTGGTATATATTGTTTCTCCCAATTCCTTACAGTTTTTAGTCAATTTTGATAATGACTAAAAATGTTCTTTGGCCGTAATTTCTACAAACTTTATCGGAATGGGGCATATAATAAACCATTGAAAAGCTACGGAAAATGCAATTTTTTTCATGTAGATGGTTTTTCTAATTCCAAGCCGTTTTCAAGTAATTTTGAAAACGGTGAGATCACACGTTCTGCCTTTAGCGTGAAACAAATTCTTCAAAAATGCACTGCGTGAAGAACTTGAACTTCTCGGCATGTCTACTTGAACTTCACTCTGTTTTCACGTGCTTTTTTGCTCGTAGCTCTCCATCCACTCACCGGAATTGGGCAAGTGATATACCGATGGAAAGCTGCTGTAGACACGCAACTTTCCCGTGTTGACCATTTTTTCATACTCAAGACGGTTTTAGAAGTTTTTCATCTGAAATTCATTCAGTGTATTGGTTGAACTTCCTGCTGTTTTCACGTTGAACTTCTGTGATGTATTTCCGTTTGTAAATTTCTCATCCATTCGTTAGTGTTACATAAATGATATACCTTTTGTACAAACCTCTCTCACAATAATTGTTTTAACTTTCTCCGACCGAGGACTTGAAGTTATAAGAACAACAAATTTGGACCTTGCCTTTTAATTCATTTTTCTCATATTAAACACATACCATGTAGTACATGAACTTCTTCCATTTTTATAATATGATTTTTTTACTTTTTGAAATCAGATTGCTCCCAAATAATAACTGAACTTCTTTTGTGGATTGAGAGAATTATTTTAAGACGCAAAAAATAAGTTTTTGTGTGTGTTTTTGAACATGGAAATACAAGGTGAACCTCTCTCACAAGAACTTTTGAACTTCCTCGGACAGAGCACTTGAACTTCTTTCAACAAACCTTTTAATCTTTTATTTTTCTATAATTTTATTCTCACCTAAAATGCATTCCTTGGAGTAGTCGAACTTCTAGTTGTTTTCACCTTGAAGTTTTGTCACGTACTTTTGTTCAACCTCTCTCACAATAATTTTTGAACTTTCTCGGGTCAAGCACTTGAACTTCTAGCAACAAAACTTCAGGTTTTGTATTTTCATTCTTTTTTAAAACAAAATTCACACCATGTAGTACGTTAACTTATCAATCTCAACTTCTGAGATCATGCATTCGTGAAGAGGTTGAACTTCTGGAAGAGTTCTTTTTGAACTTCACTTTGTTTTTCACGTGTTGTTTTTTACCCATAACTACCCAACCACTTACCGAATTGAGCAAATGATATACCGATGGAAAGCTGTTGAAAACATACAACTTTCACGTGTTGATCATTTTTTCATACTTGTGGCGGTTCAAAAGAATCTTTTCAATACATAAAAAACGTGTTTTAATTGGTATACGTGAAACTTTTAAACCGTACATCGGAATGTAGCATATAATATACATTTGGAAAGCTTATGAATAGGAACAACTTTTTGATATAGATAGTTGTTACAAATTCATTGTCGTTTGAGAGCAGTACTAAACATGACAAAAACAACGTCGTTTTTGCCTATTTTTAACTTGTAATTGAAGGTCGCACGTCTCGCACTAGAGATCTTGAACTACACCAGGAGGAGGACGTGAACTTCTCGTAACAAACCTTTTAGGCTTTTAGTTTTTTTATTCTCATCTGGAGCGCATTTGGTGTAGTAGTTGAACTGTTTGTTGTTTTCACGTTGAACTTCTGTCACGTATTTTTGTTCGTAATTCCTCACCCGTTCATCGGATTTCTACAACATTTTTTCTGTACTTGTGCACATGTAAATACACGGTGAACCTCCTTCACAATAATTTTTAACATTCCTGGGCCGACCACGTGAATTTCTAGCAAAAGTCTTTCTTACAAAATCTGAGTTTTTTATATACTTTGAACTTCTCTATTATTTCAATTTGAACTTCCTAGACTTATTCTTAGGAAAAAATTGTTTTTAATAATCACCAAAAATTTCTTTAGAAATTGAACTTCATATATTTATTTTTCCTAGGAACGGAAAGAATTTAAGTTTCCCATATATATCGACTACTCCTTTTTTTTATTTGATCTTCTTCATTTTTATTATTTTGTAACAATGAAAGTTTGAGCTTTTTTGGTAAATATCAAACTTCTCTATTTTTGTAATTTGATCTTCTTGATTATTTCTTTTAGTAACAAAAATATCCTAGTTTTGTAATAAATGTTGGACCGTCCGTTTATTTAAATTTGAACATCTTGTTTTTATTTTTAGAAACAGTGAAATATCCACTTTTCTAAGTGTTTCTTTTATTTTTGAACTGCTCTGTTAATTTTTTTTGAACTTCCTATGATCCTCTTGTTAGTGGATTTGGATTTTTCCCATTTTTACACATCGAACTACTACATTATTTTATTCGGAACTTTCTTGTTTCCATTCTTTTAATAACAAGGAAATTTGAATATTGTATAAACATCGGACTGCTCCTCTTTTAGTAATAGAAAAATCCAAGTTTTCTAATAAACATCAAGCCACTCCATTTTTTAATTTAAGCTTCTAGTTTTTGAACCTTTTAAGTACCTTTTCACTATTTTAGGTACATTTTTTGCATTGACGGGTTTGATTTTTTCCAACCTCCCGAATTTAGTTTATTTATATGTGTCAACGTTCCTAGAGGAGAATACTTGAACAATTTTTAAATTATCATTATGTTACACGTGGGTTCTGCATTTTTACTCCTCGGGGACGACCATATAAGCATCAGGAATTTGAGAATATGTACTTTTCAGTACATCTTTTTCACAAATGCGCCCTTTTACTCGATGCGAACTTCAGCTTTTTTATACATGAACTTCATTGTGGATTTCATTTTATTTCTGCATGCGTACACGGAATTTTTTTATCATGTTACATACCTTGTCAATTCTTATTTTTAAACTTCTTTCTCTTTCTATTATATACACAAAAAGGAAATCTCAAAATCTGTAAAAGTGTCGGAAGTAATGATAGAGCGAATTATCTTTCAGATGTCAACCAATTCACTAATAGCTACTCACGGAAGATCAAAAAAGAACCGATTGATATACATGGACATGCTTCATGCACCAACAGAAAAATGCATTTTTTATTAAAATCAATAAAAGCCAAAATGTCTATATATCTCTGTGACATAGCCCAAGTAGGAGGTACTTTTCATCCTTAGCCCCCAGGGCATGAGCATACAAACAGAGGAACGCATCAGTTCTTGATTTTCCACGGATAAGAAATGTGAAAACTGTTTTTGTTGCAGACATAAAACATCTCTATATTTTTCAACAAAGTCTCTGTTGTGCGTCTGATTCAATAGCATAAGGCGGGTAGGGACCAGGTGACTGCCATGAACTGAAGCTCGCACTGGGCTCGGCCTCCCTACCACTGTAGGGCTGGACTACGCGCGCGAACTAAATTAGACAATACTAAAGTTTTTCTCAATGAATGAACACATACATTTTTTTACATACACAGTCATTTTTCATCTCCCGATGCGCATGAAAAAACAAAAAAATTAATTGCTAAACTGCTAGCTAGCGACACACAAGCATGAACTCCGGCGACCAGAATTCCCAAATTCGGCATTTGGAATAGGCTCTCCCCCGAGGCGACATCCCAAAGCTCGTTGGGTTTGGGTTAGTGGTCACCACTGAGCTCAACGGAGGAGAAGCAGTGGGAAGGCCCCCTTGAATTGGACGCCCACCGCATGTCGTTTGCTGTCAGTGCCCCGTCCGCAGTCCGGAAGGAGGAGAGGAGGTGGAGGAGGGGCATAGGGGGAGTTCTCACCTCTGCTGCCAAGCGAGGGAACAAGGGACTGCTCACGCGGACGAGGTTCGACAGCGCGACGATCGCAGTTGGACGGGGAAGGGGCTGCACCGGTGCAAGGGGGAGGCGCATCGCCTGTGGCTGGTGGTGGAGAAAAGGAAGGACAGGCAAGGGCAGACGGGATGGTGTCGTGCCTCCGGCGGCATTAGAGCGAAGAAGGACGCACTCCTGGGAAGGAGAGCACGGTTCAGGGGGAGGCATGGATAGGGGGATTGGGAGGGTGGGGCTCGCCGGCCCTAGGTGGATCCGCGCCCATGGACGACCTTGGTTACCGGATCCGCGTCCGTGGAGGGCGGCGGTGGCGCGGGATCCTGGTTGGCCGCGACGCGCGTCACCGGGCCCGGTGCCGGCAGAGGTGGGTTGGTGGCCCGGGGCGCCTCCGCGCTGGGAAGTTGCGGGGCGAGGCGAGTGGGTGGAAGTGGGAGGTGGGGTGCCGGCGGCTGGGCGACTGCTAGCCATGGGGCCGCCGGCGGCGGCGCAGTTGGTCGGGGCTCCGCGGCGGCGGCGCGGTTGCTACCTCTTGAGAACTGCGTTGGTTTTCCCTTGAAGAGGAAAGGGTGATGCAGTAAAGCAGCGTAAGTATTTCCCTCAATTTTTGAGAACCAAGCTATCAATCCAGTAGGAGGCCACGCACGCGTCCCTCGCACCTACACAAACAAATAAAATCCTCGCAACCAACGCAATAAAGGGGTTGTCAATCCCTTCACGGTCACTTTCGAAAGTGAGATCTGATAGATATGATAAGATAATATTTTTGGTATTTTTATGATAAAGATGCAAAGTAAAATAAAAGGCAAAAAACTAACTAAGTGTTGGAAGATTAATATGATGGAAAATAGACCCGGGGGCCATAGGTTTCACTAGTGGCTTCTCTCGAGAGCATAAGTATTTCGGTGGGTAAACAAATTACTGTTGAGCAATTGACAGAATTGAGTATAATTATGAGAATATCTAGGTATGATCATGTATATAGGCATCACGTCCGAGACAAGTAGACCGACTCCTGCCTGCATCTACTACTATTACTCCACACATCGACCGCTATCCAGCATGCATCTAGAGTATTATGTTCAAAAGAACAGAGTAACGCTTTAAGTAAGATGACATGATGTAGAGGGATAAACTCATACAATATGATATAAACCCCATCTTGTTATCCTCGATGGCAACAATACAATACGTGCCTTGATGCCCCTGCTGTCACTGGGAAAGGACACTGCAAGATTGAACCCAAAGCTAAGCACTTCTCCCATTGCAAGAAAGATCAATCTAGTAGGCCAAACCAAACTGATAATTCGAAGAGACTTGCAAAGATAACCAATCATACATAAAAGAATTCAGAGAAGATTCAAATATTGTTCATAGATAAACTTGATCATAAACCCACAATTCATCGGTCTCAAAAAACACACCGCAAAAGAAGATTACATCGAATAGATCTCCACAAGAGAGGGGGAGAACATTGTATTGTGAACAAAAAAGAGAGAAGAAGCCATCTAGCTAATAACTATGGACCCGAAGGTCTGTGGTAAACTACAGACACATCATCGGAGAGGCTATGGTGTTGATGTAGAAGCCCTCCATGATCGATGCCCCCTCCGGCGGAGCTCCGGAAAAGGCCCCAAGATGGGATCTCACGGGTACAGAAGGTTGCGGCGGTGGAATTAGTTTTCTGGCTCCGTATCTGGTAGTTTGGGGGTACGTAGGTATATATAGGAGGAAAAAGTATGTCGATGGAGTAACATGAGGCCCACGAGGGTGGAGGGCACGCCTGGGGGGGTAGGCACGCCCCCCTACCTCGTGCCTTCCTGGTTGATGTCTTGACGTAGGGTCCAAGTCCTCTGGATGACGTTCGTTCCGTAAATCACGTTCCCAAAGGTTTCGTTCCGTTTGGACTCCGTTTGATATTCTTTTTCTGCGAAACTCTGAAATAGGCAAAAAACAGCAATTCTGGGCTGGGCCTCCGGTTAATAGGTTAGTCCCAAAAATAATATAAAAGTGTATATTAAAGCCCAATAATGTCCAAAACAGAATATAATATAGCATGGAACAATAAAAAAAACTATAGATACGTTGGAGACGTATCAAGCATCCCCAAGCTTAATTCCTGCTCGTCCTCGAGTAGGTAAATGATAAAAACAGAATTTTTGATGTGGAATGCTAGTTGGCATAATTTCAATGTAATTCTCTTAATTGTGGTGTGAATATTCAGATCCGAAAGATTCAGGACAAAAGTTCATAAAAATAATAATAATACTTCAAGCATACTAACTAAGCAATTATGTCTTCTCAAAATAACATGGCCAAAGAAAGTTATCCCTACAAAATCATATAGTCTGGCTATGCTCTATCTTCACCACACAAAGTATTTAAATCATGCACAACCCCAATGACAAGCCAAGCAATTGTTTCATACTTTTGAGTTCTCAAACTTTTTCAATCTTCACGCAATACATGAGTGTGAGCCATGTACATAGCACTATATGTGGAATAGAATGGTGGTTGTGGAGAAGACAAAAAAGGAGAAGATAGTCTCACATCAACTAGGCGTATCAACGGGCTATGGAGATGCCCATTAATAGATATCAATGTGAGTGAGTAGGGATTGCCATGCAACGGATGCACTAGAGCTATAAGTATATGAAAGCTCAACAAAAGAAACTAAGTGGGTGTGCATTCAACTCGCTTGCTCATGAAGACCTAGGGCATTTTGAGGAAGCCCATCATTGGAATATACAAGCCAAGTTCTATAATGAAAAATTTCCCACTAGTATGTGAAAGTGATATCATAGGAGACTCTCTATCATAAATATCATGGTGCTACTTTGAAGCACAAGTGTGGTAAAAGGATAGTAACATTGTCCCTTCTCTCTTTTTCTCTCATTTTTTGGGCCTTTTCTCTTTTTTTATGGCATTTGCCCTTTGATTTTATTTAGTCCGGAGTCTCATCCCGACTTGTGGGGGAATCATAGTCTCCATCATCCTTTCCTCACTTGGGACAATGCTCTAAAAAATGATGATCATCACACTTTTATTTACTTACAACTCAACAATTACAACTCAATACTTAGAACAAAATATGACTCTGTGAATGCCTCCGGCGGTGTACCGGGATATGCAATGAATCAAGAGTGACATGTATGGAAGAATTATGAACGGTGGCTTTGCCACAAATACAATGTCAACTACATGATCATGCAAAGCAATATGACAATGATGGAGCGTGTCATAATAAACGGAACGGTGGTAAGTTGCATGGCAATATATCTCGGAATGGATATGGAGATGTCATGATAGGTAGGTATGGTGGCTGTTTTGAGGAAGGTATATGGTGGGTGTATGATACCGACAAAAAGTGCGCAGTATTAGAGAGGCTAGAAATGGTGGAAGGAAGAAAGTGTGTATAATCCATGGACTCAACATTAGCCATAAAGAACTCATATACTTATTGAAAAAATCTACAAGTTACCGAATCAAAGTATTATGCGCATGCTCCTAGGGGGATAGATTGGTAGGAAAAGACCATCGCTCGTCCCCGACCGCCACTCATAAGGAATACAATCAATAAATAAATCATGCTCCGACTTCATCACATAACGGTTCACCATACGTGCATGCTACGGGAACCACAAACTTTAACACAAGTATTTCTCAAATTCAAAACTAATCAACTAGCATGACTCTAATATCACCATCTCCATAACTCAAAACAATTATCAAGCATCAAACTTCTCATAGTATTCAACACACTCATAAGAATTTTTTTACTAATCTTGAATGCCTATCATAATTAAAGCAAATTACCACGCTGTTTTGTAGGACTCTCAAAATAGTCTAAGTGAAGCATGAGAGAACAATATTTTCTATAAAACAAATCCACCACCGTGCTCTAAAAGATATAAGTGAAGCACTAGAGCAAAAACTATATAACTCAAAAGATGTAAGTGAAGCACATAGAGTATTCTAACAATTTCCGAATCAAGTGTGTCTCTCTCAAAATTTGTGCACAGCAAGGATGATTGTGGCAAACTAAAAAATAAAGACTCAAATAATATAAGACGATCCAAGCAAAACACATATCATGTGCTGAATAAAAATATAGCTCCAAGTAAAGTTACCGATGAAAGTAGACGAAAGAGGGGATGCCTTCCGGGGCATCCCCAAGCTTTGGCTTTTAGGTGTACTTAGATTATCTTGGGGTGCCATGGGCATCCCCAAGCTTAGGCTCTTGCCACTCCTTGTTCCATAATCCATCAAATCTTTTACCCAAAACTTGAAAACTTCACAGCACAAAACTTAATAGAAAATCTCGTGAGCTCCGTTAGCGAAAGAAAACAAAACACCACTTCAAGGTACTGTAATGAACTCATTATTTATTTATATTGGTGTTAAACCTAGTGTATTCCAACTTCTCTATGGTTTATAACCTATTTAACTAGCCATAGATTCATCAAAATAATCAAACAACACACGAAAAACAGAATCTGTCAAAAACAGAACAGTCTGTAGTAATCTGTAACTAACGCAAACTTCTGGAACTCAAAAAATTCAGCCAAAATAGGACGACCTAGAAAATTTGTTTATTGATCAGCATAAATTTGAATAAATATTTATCACGTTCTGGCGATTTTTAACAATTATTTTCGTGAATAGAAAGTTTCTGGAATTTTCAGCAAGATCAAATAACTATCCTCCAAAAGATCCTATTGGTTAAACTTGGCACGAACACTAATTAAAACATAAAAACACATCTAACCAGAGGATAGATCAAAGATTTATTCCTAAATAGAAGCAAAAGAAAAAAAAACTAAAAATAAAATTGGCTTGCCTCCCAACAAGCGCTATCATTTAACGCCCCTAGCTAGGCATAATAACGAGGATAGATCTAGGTATTACCATCTTTGGTAGGCAAATCTTTAATGAGAAATCTATCACCCTTAGGAGTTCCTTTCTTTTTATTAATTATCAAACTTCTAGGCACAAAATCAAAAAATTCATTTGTAGCAAATGGTTCCTTGATGATAGCAAAAAGATTGGGATGAATACTTATAGATTTGAGATCCGCAGTTTCCTTGCTAAAGGATTCACCCTTATTTTTAGGAACATACATAAGCTTGGAAATTTTAGTTGGAGGACTTGGAGTATTCTTTATGGAAGAAAAATCGGTTCCCAAGTTGGTAATGATACCCTCAAGTTTATCGATTCTAGTGGAATCCTGAATTATTCTTTCATTAACTATGGGTTCCTTTTCCTTAATATTTTTCAAAGTGACTCCTACTTTAGATCCATATTGGGTAATTTGGTTGTGGATCTTCTTATCCAAATTTTCAATTAACTCTACGGTAGCAACTTTATTTTCAATAATTTCAAATCTTTGCATTACATGCTCCAAAGTTAACATAGTTCCATTAACCAAAAGAGGTGGTGAGCCAAACAAATCTATCGTAGCATTATAAGAATCAAAAGTATGGCTACCCAAGAAATTCCCTCCGGTAATGGTATCAACAATATATCTGTACCAAGGAGTAGTGCCTACATAAAAATTGCGGAGAAGAACGGAAGTAGATTGCTTCCTGGTAGATCTATTTTGAGCATTACAAATTCTATACCAAGCGTCTTTTAGATTTTCTCCCTCCCTTTGCTTAAAAGTAAGAACTTCATTCTCGGGAGACAATGGAGAAGATAGGGAACTAGCCATAACGACAAGCAAGTGAAAAAGAGGCGAACGGAAAAGAGAGGGCGAATAAAACGGCAAGGGTGAAGTGGGGGAGAGGAAAACGAGAGGCAAATGGCAAATAATGTAATGTGGGAGATAAGGGTTTGTGATGGGTACTTGGTATGTTGACTTTTGCGTAGACTCCCCGGCAACGGCGCCAAAAATCCTTCTTGCTACCTCTTGAGCACTGCGTTGGTTTTCCCTTGAAGAGGAAAGGGTGATGCAGTAAAGCAGCGTAAGTATTTCCCTCAGTTTTTTGAGAACCAAGGTATCAATCCAGTAGGAGGCCACGCACGAGTCCCTCGCACCTACACAAACAAATAAAATCCTCGCAACCAACGCAATAAAGGGGTTGTCAATCCCTTCACGGTCACTTACGAAAGTGAGATCTGATAGATATGATAAGATAATATTTTTTGTATTTTTATGATAAAGATGCAAAGTAAAATAAAAGACAAAAGAAATAACCACGTGTTGGAAGATTAATATGATGGAAAATAGACCCGGGGGCCATAGGTTTCACTAGTGGCTTCTCTCGAGAGCATAAGTATTATGGTGGGTAAACAAATTACTGTTGAGCAATTGACAGAATTGAGCATAATTATGAGAATATCTAGGTATGATCATGTATATAGGCATCACGTCCGAGACAAGTAGACCGACTCCTGCCTGCATCTACTACTATTACTCCACACATCGACCCCTATCCATCATGCATCTAGAGTATTAAGTTCAAAAGAACAGAGTAACGCTTTAAGTAAGATGACATGATGTAGAGGGATAAACTCATGCAATATGATATAAACCCCATATTGCTATCCTCGATGGCAACAATACAATACGTGCCTTGCTGCCTCTACTGTCACTGGGAAAGGAGACCGCAAGATTGAACCCAAAGCTAAGCACTTCTCCCATTGCAAGAAAGATCAATCTAGTAGGCCAAACCAAACTAATAATTCAAAGAGACTTGCAAAGATAACCAATCATACATAAAAGAATTCAGAGAAGATTCAAATATTGTTCATAGATAAACTTGATCATAAACCCACAATTCATCGGTCTCAACAAACACACTGCAAAATAAGATTACATCAATAGATCTCCACAAGAGAGGGGGAGAACATTGTATTGAGATCCAAAAAGAGAGAAGAAGCCATCTAGCTAATAACTATGGACCCGAAGGTCTGAGGTAAACTACTCACACATCATCGGAGAGGCTGTGGTGTTGATGTAGAAGCCCTCCGTGATCGATGCCCCCTCCGGCGGAGCTCCGGAAAAGGCCCCAAGATTGGATCTCATGGGTACAGAAGGTTGCGGCGGTGGGATTAGGTTTTTGGCTCCGTATCTGGTAGTTCGGGGGTACGTAGGTATATATAGGAGGAAGAAGTACGTCGGTGGAGCAACGTGGGGCCCACGAGGCTGGAGGGCGCGCCGAGGGGGGGTAGGCGCGCCCCCCTACCTAATTCCTTCCTGGTTGATTTCTTGACGTAGGGTCCAAGTCCTCTGGATCACGTTCGTTTCAAAAATCACGTTCCCGAAGGTTTCATTCCGTTTGGACTCCGTTTGATATCCTTTTTCTGCGAAACTCTAAAATAGGCAAAAAACAACAATTCTAGGCTGGGCTCCGGTTAATAGGTTAGTCCCAAAAATAATATAAAAGTGTATAATAAAGCCCAATAATGTCCAAAATAGGATATAATATATCATGGAACAATCAAAAATTATAGATACGTTGGAGATGTATCAGCGGTTGGTCGGGGCTCGGTGGCGGCGTGAGCCAGGTGGGATGCAGTTCGGGGGATCGAGCGAGGTGAGGAGATCGTGGGACGGGTGGGGGCTTTTTTTTCCTTGTACCGATCGGGTTGAGCTGCTCGCGATCTCACGAAGTTCTCCGTCGCGTAATTATAGGGCCGATCATGATCCAAATAACTATTCTAATACCAAGATCAGAATAGTGCTACCCTATATATATATAGTTGTTCTGTATGCAATGCCATCGCACAACACACACACACACACACACACACACATCTTATTAGCAGCAATTGTGTGTGTTATTATCGGTCTTCGCACACATTTCTAATTACAGACCTATTTGCTGCGTATCACACACATCTTGTTAAATTGAACCATTTTCGTTCTCTTGGAGCTAACTGTTTGCCCTCTATCGCACACACACCTTGATCTAGCTGACTGTTTCTTTTGTTCAGCCTAATCACAAACAGTTCATCCGAGTGAACTATATGCCGTATATCGCACACTCCTTAATCTGGCGGCCCATTTCTGTTGTTCCGCCTCATCACAAATAGTTTATCTGAGTGAGCTGTATTCCGTATATCACACACACCTTCATTCGGCTGCCCATTTCTAATGTTCCGCCCCATCGCAAACAGCTCATTCAACTGGAACGTATGCCCCGCATCACACACGCAACTAAAATCTAAACCGTGTTTGATGTATCTGCCATCGCAAATGTTTTGCATCCTTTTTCGACCGTTTTTACATGTTTGCGGTTAATGCATCGCACACAGTTTCGTCGAAGGGTCTCCGATTATAGTGTCACATTAGTAGCATCATAGAGTAGTGATCTATCAAGCAATTGGCGATGACTAGGTCATCTATATATGAGTATATTGACTTAGGAGTCAAATGAGGACATTTGATCATAGTTCATACTTATCGTTTAATCACAAGTGGGGTTGCCACTTTTACATAAAGCATTAATGTGTTCACACCATTGGAGTTGCTTTAGCTCAATTTTTAGAGCAAAGCTCCCCCTAGATGTGATATCCCCCCAAAGAGGGATGAACTAACCTTTGGTTTGGTCGATGATGACTTCATGTAGATAGTGAAGATGTGGATGCTCCATGTTGATGTAGATCATTCGGAGCAATCCATTAGATTTTTGTACTTTCAATACCTACATGGGTTAGAACCAAAAGGAACATGCAAGGATATCCATAGACATAGTGTAACTTGCACATATGATGATGTCCATGAAAGCATTAGGTTTCCTTGTCCCTTTTCTTACCAACAAGAGGGTTTGTGACTCCATCAACTAGTGCAAGATATGAAAGTTGATTGCACAAGTCCTTGCAAAAATGAATATGAGCGAAGTATGTTGGCGGAGTCACCCTCAAGAACACTCTAGTTGTTGAACTTGATGAAGTAGAGCTTGATGTAGTCTTGGGAACCCACTTGACCATGGTCTTAGGAGGTTCTTCAAGTGAGTCAATCTCTTCTTGAAGCTTGTCCTTGCCTTTTAGCTTGTGCTCTTGTGGTGGAAGATCATCTTGAGCTTGTGTTCCCTCAAAAGAAGTGGGGTCATAGTTCTCTTGTTCAGGAACAAACTTTGTCTTAGTTTATTGATATTCTCCCCATTCAACTCCATTGGCATTGAACTTTTGTTCAAAACCAACACCCTGATTCTTCCGATGTCTTTCTTGCTTGCGTACATTTCCTCAAATTTCTTACTGCTACTTCTTGAACTTGCGTTGGCTTTTCCCTTGAAGAGGAAAGCATGATGCAACAAAGTAGAGATAAGTATTTCCCTCAGTTAAGAACCAAGGTATCATCCAGTAGGAGGAACACACAAGTCTCGAATGATAGCACCTACACAAACAAACAAATTTTTGCACCCAACGCGATAAAGGGGCTGTCAATCTCTTGACGGTTACTTGCAAGGATGAATCTGATAGAGATAGGTATAAAAGATAAATAAAAGTGAAAAATAAAGTAAGGGTAAACAAATTGTAACAAGGTATTTTGGGGTTTTTGGATTTATAGATCCGAAAATAATATGATAAGAATAGACCCGAGGGCAATAGTTTTCACTAGAGGCTTCTCTCTTGAAAGAACGCATACGATGGGTAAACAAATTACTGTTGAGCAATTGATAGAAAGTGAATAATTATGATGATATCTAAGGCAATGATCATGAATATAGGCATCACGTCTGTGCAAGTAGACCGACTCCTGCCTGCATCTACTACTATTGCTCCACACATCGACCGCTATCCAGCATGCATCTAGTGTATTAAGTCACTACTACAGGATGTTGCTAATGCGACACTACGATCAGAGACCCTTTGACGAAACTATGTGCGATAATCACAAACGGTGATGTCAAAAACCGTCAAAAAAGATGCAAAATGTTTGTCATGGTGGAGACATCAAAGACAGTTCAGATTTTAGTTGCGTGTGCGATGTAGGGCACACAGATGATCCATATGAACTATTTGCGATAAAACAGGACAACAGAAACGGGCAGCCATATCAAGGTGTGTGCGATATACGACATACAGTTCGCTCAGATGAATTGTTTGCTATTAAGGAGTGAAACAGAAACGGTTAGCCAGATCAAGGTGTGTGTGATATACGGCATATGGTTCACTTGGACGAAATGTTTTAGATTAAGGAACGCAACAGAAACGGTTCAACTTAACAAGAAGTGTGTGATATGCGGCATACAGTTCACATAGATGAACTTTTTGCGATGAGCCAAAAGAACCCAAACGAGTCATGTAAACAAGATGTGTGTGATACGCGGCAAACAGCCCACTCGGATGAACTGTTTGCGACGAGAAGTTACAACACAGATGGTTACTATAGTTAATTTGTGTGCAATTCTGTGTGTACAAAAAACTTTGAAAATTGCAAACTAGTTGCTTGCGGTGGCTAGGAGTATCGCACACGATGCCTCTATGAGTACTCGTGTGCGTTGATTAGTAAGTTACATATACGTTTCCTTATGTTAACAAGTGTGTGAATTTGCAATATGGACAATTAATATGCAAGTGCCTTCTAGACATCGGTGTCGATCGCCACGTCCAAAAGATGGGCGTCCTCTACTCTACCGCTTTACCGGGCAAATGCTTAAACTCAACGAACGATGTATGATACTAATACTTTCCATGAAAATTTAAGAACTTGGCTAACAAAATTTGAGTAACGTATATATAGTGGTTACACTATTCGACAAAAGGAGGATCTTCGTAACACAGTTTTGACAACCGTATGGTCCATATGTACATACTTAACATTGTAACAACTATCACAATTTAAGACGCTGAAGGCCGACAACCGTATGGTCCATATCTACATACTTAACATAGTAACAACCAGCACATTTTAAGAGGCTAAGGGCCAACAACCACAACTATCCGTTGGAAGCATCTTCATCACGGTGACTCGGCATCTCGTCAATGAAAAGGAAGCGCCCTCCTGTGCCTTGGTAGAGCATGAGTAGAACAATGCCTCCAATTTTCAAATATGGAGGCATTGCCACGACAAGAGAGAACTTGTTAATTTGACTGGTTCCATTTCTGCGGCAAATGCAGAACCTTGCAATCACTTTGGCGTTATTAGTAGGCACAAGTGTAATTCAACCACGCCGGGAAATCGATCTAGAAACAACTACAGTGGGTAATTTCTGTTGAAATGTAGAATAAAAACAAATTGTAACATATCGTTCAAGATATATATAGTTTATGAGCATCAACATAAAAATAAGACTTTGTACCAGCGTTTTGTGCAGACAATTGGTCTTGTTCAATGTGTGCAACATAAAAATAAGACTTTGTACCAGCGTTCATATGTTGTGCTATCTCTGGCAGATTATCAATGAAGTTTCTGACATGCTTCAAGTCCTTCAGTGAAATTTGGTACGCTTAGTAACATACAGATCGTTAACTATGCATCCAACATATCCTGTTTAAAAGGTGGAAAGGTATTATTTATTTAAAACATGGTAGAAGAATATATAGTGCGCATAAATTGGTAATAGAATTTGTTACTGCCTAGGAACGGAGTCAGAAAATGAAATCACAATTGGTTGCTTAAATAGTGATCAATTAGTCAGAACAAATACCCCAATTTTGCTAAGTAATATGCCAGCATGGAGAAAGTTGAAAGGACACAAACCTCGAACATACTTTGATCGACTGATGATGTTGGGGAAGTAAACATCCATGTTAATTAGACTAGGCTATGGTGCACGCACTAGAATTTTATTGCCAGCTTTCAGTTCATAAGACTTAGACATTTTTCTCCAAAGGGCCGCATCAAAATAGGAGTGACCATCTTTATCATGTTTTACGCTAACTGTCATTGTAAATCCATTATGTGTTGTCAATATGACATCCATGGAGTCATCAAGAAAGTAAAGCCCAAGATTTCCTTCTACTCCTGTTCTTGCAAAGCAAGGGATGTACTACTTGAAATGAAAATTAAGATCGTAAATTAGATATATTGAAATAATAGAGCAAGATGCAAATATGGGAGTAACTGATAGAACAAATCAATATACAGATGAAAGCAAAGTACAAAAGTATATAATTCAAAATAGATAATGTAACAAAGATTTGATGCAAATATGAGAGTAACTCATTGAACAATACATCATAAATTTGCCTAATATAGGGGGAAATCGGCTTCGACATCTAGGCTGCACGTGGCACTGTACCTTTTATCCGAATGTAGCAACAAACGGTATATGTTCACAAATTTAGGCCATGCCGACCGTGGTAGGGTGAGATTGAACATACGGAGCGCTCCCTGAAGTCATCCGGAATGGTGAGATAGAACTTCATTTCTGACTGGCTGCGAGCACACTTGCCCGATTTGTACTCGCACTGCGGACACATGAATGAAAACCCTCGAATCAGCTAGAAGAAATGAATCCACGGCGATTTTCGTCAGTTGATTAACAGTAACGGATGGACTGCGATAAGAGATGAGTGAATATTTCGCTAAATTGATTACCTTCTCCATGAGAAAAGTCCCCGGCCCAATCCCGCAGAAAAACCCAATAAACCAGAGTCTAGAATGT
This sequence comes from Triticum aestivum, assembly GCF_018294505.1. Taxonomy (NCBI): domain Eukaryota; kingdom Viridiplantae; phylum Streptophyta; class Magnoliopsida; order Poales; family Poaceae; genus Triticum; species Triticum aestivum. The sequence goes on from NC_057805.1 coordinate 286,255,884, forward strand.
CGGTGTAGATAGGCGGAGGAAAGTGGTAGGGGCAAAATCCCGTGCCGTGTGGAGCGCGACCTCCGCCCGCCGACAACAGTCGTCGAGCTTAAGGTGGCCGCCGCGATAGAAGTTGATGAGGTGCAGAGTCGCAGAGGAGTCCGCGACGAGTGGGTGGGGATGAAGTGGGCGAGGATTTTATTTTTTCCTTTTGCATGTGTGGGTGAACACACACGGTTCATAGAAGCAACGGAGATGAATCGTATGTGATAGTAATCACCAAATTGAAGGGGAGTCCAAATTTCCTTTGTCCTTTGTCCATGAGTTTTTTTCTTTGATGAACATAAACCCTACAAATCATCGTGTTCAAATTTGGCACTTTTCGGGGTTCATTACCAATATTTAGGGGATTATGTGCATTTTCTAGACATTATGTGCATAATTTAAATTCAAACAATCGGTGCATTAAAAGGTCCATGAGAATGGTCTGGAAAACCATGATCGTGCTATTTAGTAAATGCTCATGCCTTTTACAATGAGTGGGCAAAGATTTCACGGAAATGTGTGGCAATAATCAACCACAAACACGACGTTTATTGGTTTTTCAACTATAGAAAATTGAAATACATGCTTGAAAAACATGACGGCTGGCATCGTGCCATGATATGGCCTCACCAGGCCCTGGTAAAAATTGGAGATGGTTTGGCTTATGTCGTCGTGCACGCCATTCATAAATCGAACCATCACCGAGGAATTTTCATGGTTTTGGCAGGGAAATCACCAAGATTGAAGGGGCCGGGAATCCAAATTTCCTTCCTAGTTTGTAATTCATTGTTTTCTACAATCAACATACCCCCTTGAATGCAACGTGTTCAAATTTGGCATTTTTGCTGGCTCATTTACCATATTTAGGGGATTATGTGCATTTTTTAGGCATTAATCCACATAATTCAAATTTGAACAATCCGTGCATGAAAAGGTGCACACGAACGGTCTGGAAAACCATACTCGTGGTATTAGTAAATTCTCATGCCTTTTACAAGGAATGGGCAGAGATTTCAAGGGAATGCGTGGCAATAGTCAACCACAAACGCGTCATTTACTGGGTTATCAACTATAGAAAAATGAAATATGTGCTTGAAAAACATGACGCCTGGCATGGTGCCATGGACTGGCCTCACCGTGCCCTGGTAAAAGGCTGAGAAGGTTTGGTTTATGTCGTCATGCACGCCCTTCATAAATCGAACCATCACCGAAGAAGTTCCATGCTTTCGAGAGGGAAATCACCAAGATTGAAGGGGAATCCAAAATTTCGTCCTAGTTTGTCATCCAGGTTTTTTCCAACAATCAACATACCCCCTCCAATGCGACGTGTTCAAATTTGACATTTTTCGAGGCTCATTTACCATATTTAGGGGATTATGTGCAGTTTCTAGGCATCAATGAACATAATTCAGATTTGAACAATCGATGCATGAAAAGGTGCAAAAGAACGATCTGGAAAACCATGCTCGAGCTATTTAGTAAATTCTCATGTGTTTTACAAGGAATGGGCAGAAATTTCAAGGAAATGTGTGGCAATAGTAAACCACAAATGCGTCGTTTACTGGGTTAACAACTATACAAAAATGAAATACATGCTTGGAAAACATGACGCCTGGCGCGGTGCCATGGTATGGCCTCACCGGGTCCTGGTAAAAATTTGAGAATGTTTTCCTTATGTCGTCATGCACACCTTTCACAAAACGAACCATCACCGAGGAAGTTTCAAGGTTTCGAGGGGGAAATAACCAAGATTGAATGGGGATCCAAATTTCCTTTGTGCTTTGTCCATGAGTTTTTTCTACGATGACACCTTGCAAATCACCGTGTTCAAATTTGGCACTTTTCCAGGTTCATGTACCATATTTAGGGGATTATGTGCATTTTCTGGGCATTAATGCACATAATTCAAGTTCAATGAATTGGTGCATGAAAGGCTGCACAAGAACGGCCAGGAAAACCATGCTCGTGCCATTTAGTAAATTCTCATTCCTTTTACAAGAAACGGGCATATATTTCAATGAAATGTGTGGCAATAGTCAACCACAAACGTTTGTTTATTGGGTTTTCAACTATAGAAAAATGAAATAAATGCTTGAAAAACATGATGCCTGGCATGGTGCCATGGTATGGCCTCACCATGCCCTCGTAAAAATTTGAGAAGGTTTGGCTTATGTCGTCATGCATGCCCTTCATAAATCGAACCATCACCGAGGAAGTTTCATGCTTTCGAGAGGGAAATCACCAAGATTGAATGAGAATCCAAATTTTCTTTGTTCTTTGCCCTGGAGTTTTTTTCTACGACGAACATACACCCTGCAAATCACCATGTTCAAATTTGGAATTTTTCCGGCCTCATTTACCATATTTAGGAGATTATGTGCATTTTCTAGGTATTTAGCGCATATAAATCCAATCCAGCTACAGCTGCACGAGTGTGATGTGAGGGACGTGGATTGCTGTTCTATCGTGGTGCATCCTACGGTGCACACGTGCGATCTGCGTGGCTGGGGTTCCAGCCAATCATAATGCTACACACAATAGGCTAAGCGCACACTGTTTCCGGAGGCAACGGAGATGAACCATGTGTGATAATGAATGGTCAAAAGTGTAAGGGAAGCCAAATTTCCTTCGTTATTTGTCTTTGAGCTCTGAAAAACCACCGCACTGTACGGTTGTCCGGCCACTCCGTCCCGGAGCTCTCTCCAAGCGTCGTTCATGGTACCGCGGTGCGTACTAACTGGTAAGGAAGCGATGGCATCCCGCTGCTCCGCGTTCCTCATCGCCCGCGTCCGGACACATGATAAGGAAGTGATGGCATATCGCCACGCCTAGTTCATCGCCGCCGGTGGCCACACAGTTGTGTGGGCGGACTTTGAGGCTTCCATGGCCGAATGGGTGGTCGGTCTAGAGGCGGCCAAAGCCGCAAAGAAGGAGCGGAAAAGGCAGAAAGCAGAAAAGAAAAGAGAGTCCCGCCGCCGCAAGAAAGAAAAGGCCGCACGCCATGTTAAGGAGAGCTTGGCGGAGATCAAAGCACGGTGGGCTGGCACCTACAAGACTGGGAAGGAGAACGCCGGCGTCTGGCCAGCATGCCCCGATGGCAGCATGTGAGAAGTAGTTAGTGCATGTGTCGCCCATAAGTTTGTATAATTAATTACGAGCATCTACCAGTACTACATATGTACTAGTTTTAGAGCAAATTACCAGTAGTACTTTAAGTTGGTACTATCTATTATTAACGTACAATGTCGGTATGCGCATCCTTTGAGGGCTTTAAGCGTTGATTAGCATGTGTTCGCTTAAGTTTTGTAGCCGCCCTCCGGCACTAAATACTCCGGAACGTCCGCCCGTAGCCACCGAAGGAGACTAGATCTAGCCGCAGCTGGTTTTTAGTCCCACCTCACCGCACGAGTTGGCCAGACACCGGCTTAAATTGCCACGCCAGCGGATGGCAGCAAGCTTCTCTCTTGTTGCATCAGATTAAATCTGGATATGCGAGCGAGGCAGGTTGACACTTGATTGCATTTCACAAACCGATGATTGCTCATGAGGTGTCACCTTGCCTCATTCATGTACATTGAATAATCCTGATACAATGAAAGATATTTTTGAAATTAGGTGCGGTTGGAGATGCTGATTGATATAAGAATTATTAGAAGATCACAAAACACACGGTTTCTATGGCTTACCCGTGTGCGTTTTTCGCGTTAATGATCCATAAGTCAGTTACCTTTGCAACGTTTCCTAATAAACTAGGCGTACCATTGCACTGGTACGCGTCGGTGCTATACAAACGGTTTTTATCCCCTTTCTGTGATGGCATTTGGAACGGTCGCCAAGTGAGTGTGGGCGATAGGGGGTCCTTCCCACACGACCCAGAAACCATCAGTGATAGGCCCTCCTGGCACACAGGCTGGGGTAAAATGAGTTCGCGTGCGATCAGGAGAGGCCTCGAAACCCAATCGTTTCCGTTCGTATGTACACCCCGCATGGTGTATCCGAGAAAAACATTTCCGTTAGTATGTATATCACGCACAGTTAATCCAAAGACTACGTTTCCGTTCTTATGTACATTCCACACAGTCAATCCAGGGAAAACGTTTCTGTTCGTATGTACATCCCACACATTCAATCCAGGGAAAACGTTTCTGTTCATATGTACATCCCGCACAGTTTTATGTATAGGCTCGTGTGTAATAGATGTAACTATCACACATGCTCTGCCTTGGTTAACCGTTTGCTTTTATCAACTACATCACACACGATTTGATGAACAAAACTATGTGGCATTGGGCTATGCATCACAAGTGCTTTTACTGCTAGAACCGTTTGCAAAGTTCCATGACCCATTTAGCAGGTTTATTAGTTTAAAATTAATAATTCCAGTATTACACAAATTCACATTTCATATTGAACAGTTGTTTGCCAATTTCATGTCACGCACATAAATATATTTTAACATCACAGTACGATAGCTACCTGAAAACAGCACAATACAGCATATAGCTAGTCCAACTTCATAAGAACAATATTGGAACAATATATTCATTTCCCTAATCGTGAAAATCGATGCTCGTCTTATCCACCTCTTCTTTCAGTTGAGTAAGAACCTATTTTGCACTGGCCAACTGGGAAAGTGCCTCCTCCTTCACCAACACCATCTTAGCAAAGTCTGATTTGAAAAATCCGAGCTCATTCTCTACCTCCCTCTTTTATTCCCGCATCTACAAATATTCTTCAGCATTGACAACACTTTCTCTAAGCCTACCTCTGCTCTCTTCCTCATACATGCTCCAGAGCTTTGCTAGGTACATCTTCAAAGACTGTGCCCACTCTTGATCAACCCACTCCAACTAAGAACACTTCCATTCATCCTATAATATTTAAAACTAGATCAGTAACAATTGTAGGGGAAATGGGTTTATAGCAACATAGAAAATCACCAATACTTATTTTGAAACTCTGAAGAAACAGGTTAATTATGACATATCTTCTCAAGAAGATCAATGTACAAATGAATTAATTGCTACTGAGACAACAACCAAATTCTGAAACATCAAAAGCTATAATTAACTACAACAATGCTACAAGTTCTTACTCATGTACTATAAATAACAAATTGAACATTTTATGAGGAAGGTAAATATAACTGCAACAGCATAGCGACAGTGTTTGGATGACAACAAATTGATACTAACAGGTGTGTACATGCACAAATTTAGTAACATAGAACAAATAGCACTAAGGCCGTCCACTATGTATGCCAAAACCGGTGTAAAGACAACTGTTGCTACATCGCGCAACGGTGCCCTACACGGGCGAGCCAATGCAGCGGGAAAAAATCCGGGACCCGGACTCCGAAGCACCTAGTTGCTCCGATGCCTAGTTCCTTCGTGCCATAAATATTTAGTATTTTACTGCTTGGCTGCTCGGATGTGTGGACCAAACTTGGCTGCACAAACTGCTGAAGCGGTGCCAAATAATTTTCTAATGGAACCACTGATGAGATGGCAACATTTTTAGATACTAGGTACAAACTGTGACACTGTCTTAGGATGCGTTTGGTTGAAGGTGTGGTATGAATGGGTTGGGACCATGACAGTGTCTGAATCACATCTAACAAATGATTTGTAACAATGAAAGAGGGTCTAACCTTCTCTGCACATGCCAGAAACTTCCTCCCACTGTCCACAGACTCAAATGCAACTAGCTTCACGCATGGAGATTGACGGTGACAACGACCAGACAGATCTTCAGCCACCCCGCTCCATTCATTGCAACTGATGGTCCTTGGGAGCTACAAGAGGAAGAAATGACTCAAATCGACCACCGGTTTAAAATCCTTCATTCCAAGTCATATCCCAAGAGAGAGAAGAGAGGCATACCTGGGTGGTGAAGGAGTTATCGTCGGAGGAGGAACCGCTGGAGAGGTCATTGAAGAAGGCCATGGCGACCCTGGCGGTAGGTTGCGAGACTGCGAGAGCGAGGAAGCAAGCGAGGAAGCGGCTATAGCTTAGGAAGGAAGGAAGGAAGGAAGGAGGAAATAGGGGAAATGTGACTTGTGATCGGGAGAAAAGGGGGCGGGGAAGGGGTGGGGGTAGATATTTTGGTGGTAGGCCAAAAAATTTGAAATGTGGAGGGAAACTTTGCATGCGGTGCTGCCAGACACCATTCACTTCGAACAATTGTGCGCATCACAAACGATTCTTTTGCTTTACGTGCATGGGATGAGTTTGATAATTCAAATTTTGGTGGAAATTTCCCCGGGTACGTCATTGCATAATTTAACATCGCTTGCCAATTTGGGCACACAAAAGAGTGTACAACACACAGACCACACTTACTTAATCGAGCAATTTTAGTAATTAAATAGAGCCAGTTGACATAAATATTGCTCTAACAAAAGACCAGCATTAAAAACAAAGCCTAAGTACGCATAATTTTAACAAACCCGTCGCCACGCCGGCCTATGGATTGCCGGTGTGAGATGAGACGTCGATGACTTGTCCTGGCAACATGCCGCCATTGGTGGAATCCACGTCCCCCCTGCTGAAGTCGACCGCTTCCTCGTGCTCATCCTCAGTGCCGTCCACGGCGCCGCCCTCAAGGTTGTAGTTCTCGTAGTAGTGGCTGCGCCAGAGCTCGTGTTGGTACTCCGCCGCCAATTCCTCGACGGATAAACTCTTTCTACCTCGACCTCGGCCACACGCAACTCCTCTTCCCGGCGCTCCTCGATCTCCGCCGCCTCCTCCATCTCCAGCTCCCACTCGGCAATCTCATGAGGAAGCAGGTGCTCCATGGCCATGGCCGCCTTTTCGGACGTGGGTTGCATGCTGGATTCCGAGTTGGCCTGGAATATCTTGGCGTGTGCGTCATTGATCTTGGCTTGGAGGCCTCGACCCCGGCGAGGGCGACATCAGCGATACGGACGGTGGGTCCAGTGCTCTCGGCATTTGCAGCCACTGTCGCAGCAGCAGCTGCAGCCATCTCGGTTGCTGCAGTTGCCCTGTCGGTAGCCGCCGACGCTGTAACGCCCGGATAATTAAGCTACAGTAATCCCACGCTAATGGTGCCACGTCACCACGGTTACTGTTGTTAACCTCGCGATGATTCGAAACCGTTTCAAAATTTAAATTCAAATTAATGTCAATAACAAAAGTTTTCAAATATTAAAATAAAAATGTTCGGGAGATGCCATATTTTGCCTAAGTAAATATGGTGTGGTAAACACATTTTTATAAAATGCCTAAATAGTTTAAATTGAAATAAAACAGAAAAGCAAATAAATAAAAGAAAAGAAATTACAAAAAAAGAAAAGAAAACAGAACAAAAAAACAAAAAAAACAAAAGCCCCCCCACTGGACCTGGCCCAACTGGGCCAACCCCCAGCAGCCCGAATGGCCCGGCCCACCCCGCGCCCCCCTCTCACCTTATCCCCTCACCCCCCACTCTCCACTGACAGCCACCCCCCACTCCCCCCGAAATATCTCCTCCTCCCTCGCCTGATCTGGATCGGGAGGAGACCCCCGCCGAACCCCGTCGCCGCCGGGAGCTCGCCCTCGCCGGAGCGCTGCCCTGCCGGCCTGCCTTCGCCTCCTCGCCGGCCT